>NW_016107495.1:3202159-3321450 GCF_001604975.1 Cebus imitator
AAAAAAAAAAAAAAAAGAAATTTTAAAAGCAGTTCTTCAGGCAGAAGACAAATGATATCAGATGAAAAACTGGATCTACATAAAGAAATGAAGAATGTCAAAAATGGCAAATATTTAGGCAAATATAAAAAACATTTTGTCTCACTTTTAATCTCTTTAAAAGATTTGAATGTTTAATGAAAAAATGATGGCAATATATTATGAGTTTATAACATATGTAGAATTAAAATATATTACAATAATAGCACAAAGGTTGAGGGTGGGGATTGGAAATATAAAAAGACAAAGATCTTATACATACAGTCATATTATTTGAAGGTAGCTTGTGAGAAGTTTAAGAGGAACACTAAAAACCCCAGAACATCCACCAAAAGATATATTAAAAAAGAAAGATATAGTTAATAAACCATAGGTGAACTAAAATGGAATCATAAACAAATATTTAAGTAAACTAAAGCTCTTCATGATCCCAGGGCTTCTGGACATCATGTGGCTGGATTTCTTCCTTCTTTAAAAAGCCATGAAAACACTAGCACAGACCTCAGAAAAAAATCTCCCAAGCCCCTGTGTTGACATCTTAGTTCCCATCATCTGTTGTTATGATGATGTCCAGAGTCATGGAAACTACACACACACACACACACACACACACACACACACACACCCTCCCTCACTCACACACATAGACACAGACACACACACACTCACCAAGCTTTATCTGGAGAATACATTTCAAATCTGCCTCACAAATATATGCACAATAATTTTCAAACACACATGGATGCTATCAAATGCAAATCTATTCTAAAGTGTCATGTTTTTTAATCAATCAATGTTCATGACTAACAGTTAAGTTTTACTTCATGGGAGTCATTAAAAAGCGCTCCTCAATTTTAAGAGGCTGGGAACCATGCAACCATTGTGATGAATTAAAGGGCTTGGCCTTGAGAGTTTGAGACTGTTTCTTATAAATAACAAGCAATTGCTGATGGCTTCTCAATAGTGTGTCATATGACAGCAGTGCTCTCACAAGTTTTACGTTAGATGAAAGTGAGGTAGAAAAAAGCTGAAGAGTTTGTTTTGAGGCTGACTAAAACTAAATAAAATAATCATAAATCAACCACTCAGTTGTTAACTTGTCTAGAAGACAGTTATTTGGATCACTGAAATGACTAGAGCACATATTTTACATCTGATAATTTGTGTTTACACTTGATTGGATAAGCCATTTGTTGACGGGTTATTATGACATCTTTAGTGGACATCTGTAATTTTGTGTGATTTGTGATCACTGTTTCTTCTTTTTTGGGAAATGCCACATCTCCAGTTGTTTCTGGTAAGGCTGTTAATAATTATTCCTCCTCCCCTTCTAAGCTGGCAATATCCATTCACTTCACATACAATGATTAATACAGCTTGGGCACATGACCCAAGAAGGGCTGATCCTTTTCCTCTGCAAATAATATGCTGTTTGAAGGAAGGGATAGCTTTTGTTTCAGGATCATGAGGACCAAGAGCCATGTTTGCCCAGGGCTTCCAAGGAGCTATCTTAAGGCAAGTCTTACTCATAATACAAAAAACAAGTGGCAAGCAGAGTTGAGGAATAAAGAGTCCTGATAACAGTAGCTAATCCCTTGTTTAATTAATTAAAAGAGATATATTGAATATTTACTATGTTTTTAGTACTGTTATTCCCCTTGGGAATATGGCAGTGAACAAGCCCTCAGAACCTGAAGTCTAGTTTCACCATTTTAGATTTTTCAGTTACATGAGTCAATTACTCTTTCTTTTCCACTTAGTTTATTTTTTTCTGTCATCTGATAGAGTCCAAGTATATTTCCTATTAATTCTGGTTTTAAAAGGTACAAGGATGGTTTTAAGAGATGAGCCTGGTCTAAGACCAGAGCTTGGAATCTGCTCATTCTTTCTGGTATAAAAGCCTATCCATTAGACCAGTGCCTCTCAAAGTGTGGCTTGGGGGCCCTGAGATCTTTCCAGGGGACCCTCAAGGTTAAAGCTATTTTAATAATAATACTAAAATATAAATTTTTCTATTCTACACATATTCTCTAATGAGTATATTATAGAGTTTTCTGGAGGCTACTTGACTTCTGTTAAGCTAGACATTTGAGAGATTTGCAACGATGTACAACAATACCACTCTTCTCACTAAATGTATTTTAGTTTTGGTAAATATGGTTGCTATTTATTAAAATAGGTTATTTGCACCAATGTGCTATGTATTTATTATTGGTAAATAAATACTTTAAAAATTTCTTTAATATCCAACATGATAAAAATCAATATATATAACCCACATGAACAAAACTCTTTGGGGTCCTCAAAAATTTATTTTTTTTTTGAGATGGAGTCTCACTGCATTGCCCAGGCAGGAGTGCAGTGGTGTAATCTCAGTTCACTGCAACCTCTGTCTCCCAGGTTCAAGTGATTCTCCTGCCTCAGCTTCCTGAGTAGCTGAGACTACAGGCATGTGCTACCATACTCGGCTAATTTTTGTATTTTTAGTAAAGACAGGATGTCACCATATTGGCCAGGTTGGTCTTGAACCCCTGACCTCGTGAGCCACCTGCCTTGGCCTCCCAAAGTGCTGGGATTACAGGCATGAGCCATGATGCCCAGCCAATAATTTTTAATAGTATAAAGGAGTACTGAGATGAAAATTATGAGAACTGCTGACCTAGACCAATGCTAAGCACTTGAGAGGTCAATAAATATATTTTGGGGTGAGGTTGAGGACCCATGGAGTTACAGATTTGAGGAATCTTGGCTTGCTAGAGATATGAGCCCAAAATAAGTTCATGAACATACATTTCTCTCTTTAAGCCTTCTAAATGAAAAGTTCCTGGTTCAGCTGGGCTCAGTGGCTCATGCCTGTAATCCCAACACTTTGGGAGGCCAAGGATGGTGGATTGTTTTTACCAGGGGTACAGGACCAGCCTGGGTGACAATGTGAGACCTTTTCTCTTCAAAAAATTTGAAAAAAAAATGTAGCTGGGTGTGATGGCATGTGCTTGTGGTCCCAGACACTCAGGAGGCTGAGGTGGGAGGTTTGCTTGAGCCTGGGAGGCTGAGGCTGCAGTGAGCCATGATCACACCACTGCACTCCACCCTGGTTAATAGAGTAAGACCCTGTCTCAAAAAAAAATGGCACACAAAAGAACTACAGTAATTGCCTTACCATGAGCAGTAGGATATAAATAATGCTTACATGCTTGGTGTTCCAATAACGAAACACTAAGCATAAATGTGCTAATGACACAGGCTGATGGCTGATATGTCTAGGAAATGGCTAGCCCTAATGAGTTCTGAGAGGGTAAATATCGTGCTATGAAGCTTTCCTAAAGGAAGATGCCCTTACTTTTGGTCTGAGTGGAGGAGCAGGTACCTGGTCAATGAGATAATGAAAAGATGAATTTCCAGATCCACTCCACATCTGTGGACATGTTGGGTCATGTAAGGAATTGGCCAAATCTGTGATCACCAGCCACTATCTTGTGCCAAATTGCTTTCTCAAGACACAGAGCCCTTAATTTGACAATTGCTGAGAAGAGCCAGTGACAGCAACAGTAATGTCTCATAGGAAAGCAGCAGGTGGTCTTCAGATATTAGTTGTTATTAGCCGAATACTTTGATAAGGGTCTGCTTGCTTTTATTTTTAGATCCACCTTTTAATGTGTTCTCTCTCAGAAAGATAAAAATGCCATTCAGCCCCAGCATCTTTTCACAGGCTTGCTGCCCCTCTGTGATCATCAAATCTCTCATTACTCTTTCTCAACTGTGGCCCTTTCTGCAGCCATCCCCCCCCCCCGTAATTAAAGTTCCCAGCCACAGAGGGTTTGACTTCTTCTTTCTTGGAAATTTCCACTCATCATCCCCCAACCCCACAACTGATTTTTAATAAGTTGTGGATTTCTGCCAATTCTATGCAGCCATTCAGTCATTCATTGAGCCTTCACAGCCGTAAATCATCAAATTCTGACTGGATCAAGGTATCTGCCTGCCAAAATGAAATGAAACTTCTCTGAAGAACAACAACATTCAGAGCTTCTGGAATTCAATAAAATATTACCAGAAATGACAGGAAACAGAGACAAATGACCCAAAGCCAATATAAAAAGCAATAGAAAAAAATAAAACCAGACCTTGACATCTGGTATTAGAGTTATCAAATATAGACTTTAGAATAATTGTAATATGTTCAAGAAAATAGATGAGTAATAAAGAATTTCATTAGAAAACAGGAATTTACAAAATAAGAATCAAATGGAAATTCTAGAAGTGAAAAATACAATAACTGGAGTTAATAATTCAATAGATGAATTTAACAGTAAATTGGACACAAGAAAACAGAAAATTAGGACACTGGAAAAGAGACCATAGAAAATGCTCTGATTGAATAATAGGAAGAAGGAAAAAAAAGATGGAATATACAGAAAAGAATTCAAGAGACATATGAGTCACAATGAAAAGGTCTAAAATACATATAATCTGAAGTCCCAGACAAGAGGAAAGAGGAAAAGGACAGAGGCAATATTTGAAGAAATACTGGTTGTGAATTTTTCAAAATTGACAGAAACCTGAAACTTCTTCGTGAGTCCCAAATAGAATAAATGTAAAGAAAATTATGCCAAGTCACATCATAATAAAGCTGCTGAAAATCAAAGATGAAAAGAAAATAATTAAAATAGCCAGGGGGGAAGAACATCTTACCTCCAAAGAAGCATTGATAAAGCTGACAACTGACTTCAACAGAAGCAATGAAGGCTGAAAAAGAATGGAGTGATGTCTCTAAGGTACTGGAAGAAAATGACTGCCAGCCAAGAATTATTTACCCAGTGAAAATATTCTTCAACAATGAAAGCAAAATAAGACATTCAGACAAAACAGCTGATTTTTTTTCCAGCAGACCCTTACTAAAAAAAATATTAAAACAAGCTCTTGAAGCAAGAGGAAAATTTTCCCAAATGGAGGCAGTCATGCAAGAAGGAATAAAGAGCAATGGCTCAATGCAAAGAAACAAAAACCTTGAAAAAAGGTTAGATGAAATGCTAACTAGAATAACCAGCTTAGAGAGGAACATAAACGACTTGATGGAGTTGAAAAACACAGCACGAGAAGTATGTGAAGCAAACACAAGTTTTAATAGCCAAATCGATCAAGCAGAAGAAAGGATATCAGAGATTAAAGATCAACTCAATGAAATAAAACAAGAAGGCAAGACAAGATAAAGAAGAGTGAAAAGAAATGAACAAAGCCTCCAAGAAATATGGGATTATGTGAAAAGATCTAATCTACACTTGATCAGTGTACCTGAATATGATGGGGAGAATGAATCCAAGCTGGAAAACACACTCCAGGATATTATCCAGGAGAGCTTCCCAAGCCTAGCAAGGCAGTCCAACATTCACATTCAAGAAATACAGAGGACTCCACAAAGATATTCCTCAAGAAGAGCAACCTCAAGGCACATAAACGTCAGATTCACCAGGGTTGAAATGAAGGAAAAAATGCTAAGGGCAGCCACAGAGAAAGGTCAGGTTACCCACAAAGGGAAGCCAATCAGACTCAAAGCAAATCTCTCTGCAGAAACCCTACAAGCTGGAAGACTGTGGGGGCCAATATTCAACATCCTTAAAGAAAAGAACTTTCAACCCAGAATTTCATATCTAGCCAAACTAAGCTTTGTAAGTGAAGAAGAAATAAAATCCTTTACAGACAAGCAATTACTGAGAGATTTCATCACCACCAGACCTGCCCTACAAGAGCTCCTGAAAGAAACACTAAGCACAGAAAGGAACAAGTACCAGCCACTGCAAAAGCAGACCTGTTGGCAAAGACCAAAAATGCAATGAAGAAAATGAGTCAACTAACAGGAAGGAAAACCAGCCAGTAACAAAATGGCAGGATCAAATTCACACATAACAATATTAACAATGAATGTAAATGGCCTAAACGCCCCAATCAAAAGACACAGACTGGCAAACTGGATAAAAAGTCAAGACCCATAGGTGTGCTGTATTCAGGAAACCCATCTCACATACAAAGACATATATAGACTCAAAATAAAGGGATGGAAGATTTAACAAGTAAATGGAGAACAAAAAAAAGCAGGGGTTGCAATCCTAATCTCTGATAAAATGGACTTCAAACCAACAAAGATCAAAAAAGACAAAGAAGGACACTGCATAGTGGTAAAAGGATCAATCCAACAAGAAGAGTTCACTATCCTAAATATATATGCACCCAACACAGGAATACCCAGATACATAAAGCAAGTTCTTAATGACCTAAAAGAAGATTTAGACTCCCACACAATAATAGTGAGGGACATCAGGACTCCACTGTCAATATTAGACAGATCAATGAGATAGAAAATTAACAAGGACATCCAGGACTTGAATGCAGAGCTGGACCAAGCAGACCTAATAGACATATACAGAGTGCTTCACCCCAAATCCACAGAATATACATTTTCTCAATACCACATTGCACTTACTCTAAAATTGACCACATTATTGGAAGCAAATCACTCCTCAGCAAATGCGAAAGAACAGAAATCATAACAAACAGTCTATCAGACCACAGTACAATCTGACTAGAACTCAGGATTAAGAAACACACTCAAACCCGCACAAATACTTGGAAACTGAACAACTTGCTTTTGAGTGTCGACTGGATAAACAATGAAATGAAGGCAGAAATAAAGATGTTCTTTGAAACCAATCAGAATGAAGACACAACTTACCAGAATCTCTGGGACACTTTTAAAGCAGTGTAGAGAGGGAAGTTTATAGCAATAAATGCCCACATGAGAAACAAGGAAAGATCTAAAATTGACACCCTATCATCAAAATTGAAAGACCTAGAGGGGGAAGATAAAAAAAACTCAAAAGCTAGCAGAAGACAAGAAATAACTAAGATCAGAGCTGAACTGAAGGAGATAGAGACACAAAACACCCTTCAAAAAATCAACAAATCCAGGAGTTGGTTTTTTGAAAAGATCAAAATAGACTGCTAGCCACACTAATAAAAATGAAAAGAGAGAAGAATCAAATAGATGCAATAAAAAAAGATAAAGGGGACATCATCCCTGAGCCCACAGAAATACAAACTACCATCAGAGATTACTACAAACAGCTCTATGCACATAAACCAGTAAACCAGGAAGAAATGGATAAATTCCTGGACACTTGTACTCTACTAAGACTAAACCAGGAGGAAGTTGAAACCCTGAATAGACCAATAACAAGGGCTGAAGTAGAGGTAGCAATCAATAGCCTACCAACCAAAAAAAGTCCTGGTCCAGATGGGTTAGCAGCCTAATCCTACCAGACATACAAAGAGGAGCTGGTTTCATTCCTTCTAAAACTGTATCAAACAATACAAAAGGAGAGAATCCTCCCTAACTCATTTTATGAGACCAACATCATACTGATACCAAAACCAGGAAGAGACTCAACTAAAAAAGAAAACTTCAGGCCAATATCCATGATGAACATCGACGCAAAATCTTCAATAAAATACTGGCACATTGAACAGCACATTGCAACAGCACATTGAAAAGCTTATCCATCACAATCAAGTAGGCTTCATCCCAGGGATGCAAGCCTGGTTCAACATACACAAATCCATAAATGTAATCCGTCACATAAACAGAACCAAAGACAAAACCATGATTATCTCAATAGATGCAGAGAAGGCCTTCAACAAAATTCAACAGGCTTCATGCTAAAAACTCTCAATAAACTAGGTATCATAAAATGATAAAAGCCATTTATGACAAACCTACAGCCAATATCATACTGAATGGGCAAAAGCTGGAAGAGTTCCCTTTGAAATCAGGCACTAGAGAAGGATGCCCTCTCTTACCACTCGTATTCAATATAGTATTGGAAGTTCTAGCCAGAGCAATCAGGCAAGAAAAAGAAATAAAGGGTATTCAATTAGGAAAGGAGAAAGTCAAATTGTGTCTGTTTCCAGATGACATGGTTGTATATTTAGAAGACTCCATCGTCTCAGTTCAAAATCTTCTCAAACTGATAAGCAACTTCAGCAAAGTCTCAGGATACAAAATCAATGTGCAGAAATCACAGGCATTCCTACATACCAATAGCAGACTAACAGAGAGACAAATCAAGAGCAAACTCCCACTTACAATTGTTACAAAGAGAATAAAATACCTAGGAATACAACTAACAAAGGATATAAAGGACCTATTCAAGGAAAACTACAAACCACTGATCAACGAAATAAGAGAGGACACAAACAGATGGAAAAACATTCCATGCTTATGATTACAAAGAATAAATATCGTGAAAATGGCAATATTGCCCAAAGTAATCTATAGATTCAATGCTATCCCCATCAAGCTACCAATGAACTTTTTCACAGAACTGGAAAAAACCACTTTAAACTTCATATGGAATCACAAGAGAGCCCACATAGCCAAGACAATCCTAAGCAAAAAGAACGAAGCCAGAGGCATCAGACTGCTGGACTTCAAACTACACTACATGGCTACAGTAATCAAAACAGCATAGTACTGGTACCAAAACAGAGACATAGACCAATGGAACTGAGCACAGGCCCCAGAAACAACAATACACATCTACAACCATCTGATCTTTGACAAACCTGACAAAACAAGCAATGGGGAAAGGACTCCATGTTTAATAAATGGTGTTGGGAAAACTGGCTAGCAGTGTGCAGAAAGCAGAAACTGGACCCCTTCCTGTCACCTTCCGCTAAAATTAACTCCAGATGGATTAAAGATTTAAACATAAAACCTAACACCATAAAAACACTAGAAGAAAACATGAGTAAAACCATCCAGGACATAGGCACAGGCAAGGACTTCATGACTAAAACACCAAAAGCAATGGCAACGAAAGCCAAGATAGACAAATGGATCTAATTAAACTGAGCATCTGCACAGCAAAAGAAACCATCATTAGACTGAACCAGCAACCAACAGAATGGGAAAAAGTTTTTGCAATCTACCCATCTGACAAAGGGCTAATCTACAAAGAATCTACAAAGAAGTAAAACAGATATACAAGAAAAAAAACAAATAACCCCATTCAAAAGTGGGCAAAGGATATGAACAGACACTTTTCAAAAGAAGACATATATGAGGCCAACAAACATATGAAAAAATGCTCATCATCACTGGTCATTAGAGAAATGCAAATCAAAACCACATTGAGATACCCCCTCACGCCAGTTAGAATGGTGATCATTAAGAAATCTGGAGACAACAGATGCTGGAGAGGATGTGGAGAAATAGGAACACTCCTACACAGTTGGTGGGAGTGTAAATTAGTTCAGCCACTGTGGAAGACAGTGTGGTGATTTCTCAAGGATCTAGAAATAGAAATTCCATTTGACCCAGCAATCCCACTACTGTGTGTAAATATATATATCCAAAGAAATAGAAATCGTTCTACTATAAAGACGCTTGAACACGTATCTTCATTGCAGCCCTGTATAGAATAGCAAAGACCTGGAACCAACCCAAATTCCCATCGATGATAGACTGAACAAAGAAAATGTGGTACATCTACACCATGGAATACTACATAGCCATAAAAAAGGTGAGTTTGTGTCCTTTGTAGGGACTTGGATGAATCTGGAAGCCATCATTCTCAGCAAACTGATACAAGAACAGAAAACCAAACACTGCATATTCTCACTCATAGCTGGGTGTTGAACAGTGAGAACACGTGGACTCAGGGAGAGGAGCATCACACACTGGGGGCAGTTGGAGGGGCTTAGGGGAGGGACAGTGGGGGGTGGGGAGGGATAACATGGGGAGAAGTGCTGGATATAGTATACAACTAAAGTAAAATAAAATAAATAAATAAAGAGCAATGGCAAGGGAAAATATATGGAAATATTTAAATGAATTTTGGCTAATTAACATAATAATAATGTCTTCAAATATGTAAAGTATGTGTAGCAGTAAAATACATGACAACAAAAGGACAAAAGAAACAATGGTGGTTAATGGAGTTTAACTAATCAGGTTCTTGCCTTGCTCAGGGGTGGCAAGCATACTAATTTAAGATATACTCTAACGGTCTCTAGGGTAACTAAAAACAGCATAGAAAAATAATATATAACTATGTTTTAATGGAATACATAATTAAATAGGATACACAGTTAATAGGATACAAAATTAAATGCTTTTAATTATGTTAATAGAATACACAATTAAATACTTTTCTACAGAGAATATTCCAGGCCAAGCTGGCTTTATCCATGAGTTCTTCCAAATATTTAAAGATGCAGTAAAACCAATTTCACACAAACTCGTAGCAAAAAATAGAAAAATAAAGATTTTCTGTCTTGTTTTATAAAGTTAGCATAACTTTGATAACAAAATCTAAGAAGGCTACAAGAAGGAAAAATTATAGGTCAATCTCTCTCATTAGCATAGATGCAAAAGTTCTAAAAGTATTAACAGATCAATATGAATTCTATATAAAATAGATAATACATCACAAACAGTTGAGCTTATTCCAGTATGTAAGGCTGGTTTAATTCTCAAAATTCAATCTGTATAATCCATTATATTAATATAAAAAAGAAGCTGGGCATGGTGGCTTATGCCTATAATCCCAGCACTTTGGGAGGCTGAGGTGGGTGGATCACAAGGTTAAGAGATCGAGACCATCCTGGTCAACTTGGTGAAACCCCGTCTCTACTAAAAATACAAAAATTAGCTGGGCATGGTGGTGCATGCCTGTAGTCCCCAGATACTCAGGAGGCTGAGGCAGGAGAATTGCTTGAACCCAGGAGGCGGAGGTTGTGGTGAGCCAAGATCCTGCCATTGCACTCCAGCCTGGGTAACAAGAGCGAAACTCTGTCTCAAAAAAAAAAAAAAAAAGAATTACCCATTCATGATTAAAAACCTCAGCACACTAGGAATAGCAGTTGTGACAGACTATATTTTCCAGATACTGTCATGGCAATATTTCCCTTCCCACATGCTTTTACAGAACTTGCAGAACTTTGTTGAGTAAATGCAGTGGCAGTCATCCTGAATAACTTTCTTTCTTCCTTTTTGAGACAGAGCTTCACTCTTGGTAACCAGACTGAAGTGCAATGGCGCAATCTCAGCTCATTGAAACCTCTGCCTCCTGGGTTCAAGCAATTCTCCTGCCTCAGCCTCCCAAGTAGCTGAATTTTTTGTATTTTTAGTAGAGACTGGGTTTCACCATGTTGACCAGGATGGTCTCGATCTCTTGACCTCGTGATCCACCCACCTCAGCCTCCCAAAGTGCTGGGATTACAGGTGTGAGCCACCACACCTGGCTGATGTTGAATGACTTTCCAGGCTAGATCACAGACGGCATCAGCTGTGTTACAGAACAGTCACCCTAGGAACCCACTCACCATGGTATGAGAAAGTCTGATTACCCTATATGGAGAGACTATATGAAAGGCCTAAGTAGTGATGCCACCAGTCAACTGCTGGCATCAACCACCAGAAGTGTGAGTAAACAAGCTTTCAAATGATTCCATCTCCTCCACTTCAAGACTTCCAGTGGAGGCCCCAGGCACTGTGAAGCAGGGACAAGACTTTCTCACTGCTCCCTGTCTAAATTCCCGATCTACAAAACTGTGAATGTAGTAAATGGTTGTTCTTTGCCACTGAGTTTTGGGATAATTTTTTATGCCACTGTAGAAACTGGAACAGAAGCAAACTTCCTCAATCTGATAAACGGTATCTCTGAAAATCCTACAACTAACATCATACTTAATGATGAAATATTGAAAGCTTTGAGTTAAGGAAGGAGACAGTGATGTTCCCTGTTACCACTTCTAATAGACATTTCACTAGTACTCTTAGCCAATACAATAAGGCAAGAAAAAGAAATAAAAGACATATTTGGAAAAGAAAAAAGGAAATTATCAACTAGAATCAATAAGTGAATTTAACATGGTGTTCGAACACAGCCAATACTGTACACAACAAAAATTATATTTTTAAATACTAGTCACAAAAGAAAAAAATGAATTTTTAAATTTAACTTGTATACCAACACTTAAAAGTCACATAAGAATAGATTTAAGGAAATTTTAGCAAGAACACAAAGAAAACTACAATACATTACTTAGAGAAATTAAAGAAGATCTGAATAAATGAAAGGCTATAACGTGCTAAGGACTGGAAGACCCACTATAGTGAGAATGTCAGGTCTCCTCAAATCTGTAGATTAAATTTAACCCCAATCAAAATCTTAGAAGGATTGTGTGTATTTGTACGCATGTGACAATTTATGAGATGATTCTAAAATACATATAGAAATGCAAATGGCAAAGCATGGCAAAGAGGATCTTGAAGAACAAAGTTGGAGCACATATAGTACCAGATGTCAAGACATATTATAAAGCTACTGTATTTAAAACAGTGTGGTACTTGTGCAAAGATAGACAAATGGAGATGCACTAGAGGAAGTCCAGGAACAAATCTATAACCACCTGATTCACAGCAAAGATGCCATTGCAATGCAGTAGGAAAAGGAGAATCTTTTCAGCATAAATAAGTCTGCACCTCTACTTACTGCTAAATGAATTATAGACCTAAATGTGAAAGGAAAAACAATAAAACTTCTAGAAGATGACACAGAAAAATATATTTATGACATCAAGGTAAGTAAAGATTTTTTGAATAGTATATAAAAAGCACTAATGATAAAAACAAAAAATTGGTAAGTTGGAGAAAATTCTCATCAAAAGACTAAAAAATGGAAAGGCAAGCCACAGACTGGGAGAAAATATTTGCAATATTCACCATGTATACATTTTAAGGACTATTGTCCATAATATATAAAGAAGTCCTAAAATCATCAAGAAAAATACAAACAACACAACAACAAAAAAAGGGTAAAAAGACTTACACTGGACCTTCACAAAAGGAATATTCAATAAGTACATGAAAGGCGTTCAAAATCATTACTCATCAGGGAAATGCAGGGGTTCGAGACCAGCCTGGCCAACATGGCAAAACCCTGTCTCTACTAAAAAAAAATATAAAAATTAGCCGGGTATGATGGCGCGCACCTGTAATCTCAACTACTCAGAATGCTGAGGCAGGAGAATCGCTTGAACCTGGGAGGCAGAGGGTACAGTGAGCCAAAATTGCATAATTGCACTCCAGCCTGCCACCAAAATGGCTAAAAATAAACAAACAAAACAAACAAAAAAACGAACCCTACCAAGTTGTTGAGAATATGGAGCATATTCTCAATACACTGCTGGGAGGAGTGTAAGTTGATACAGTCACTTTGGCAAACTGTTCCAGAATATCTTCTAAAGCTGACAAGACACACACTTTTACCCTCCTAAATAAATATCCAAAAGAAATGTGTGTATATATATATAATATATATGTAATATATATATAATATAATATATATATATAATATATATATGCTCCAAAAGACATGCATAAAAATACCTAATTCGCCAGATTTATTATGGTATGTTTACACAAGGAAATAGTATACAACAACAACAAAATTGAATTACTACTATCTACCACCAAACAGGAATATCTCACAGACACAAAATAGTTAATAGTATTCAAATAAAGTTATACAAAATTTTTAAAAAAGGAAAAACCTAATCTATAGTGAAAGAAGTCAAACCGTAATGATCTTTAAGGCATCATAATGATAGGGAGGGGCATAACATGTCTTCTTTCCTGCTGGTAACTGTTTCACATCTTGGTGCGAGTGGTAATTCCATGAATGATTTCCTTTTGGAAAAATGCATCCACTGATCTGTGGTTTTCAGTGTATGTATGCTCTGCTACATAAAGCTAGCTTAAAAAATGAAAAAAAGAAAAAATAGCAATGGTGGCTAAGTACGCTGATGATGACAAGGATGACTTCCTAATCCTGAGGTTTGATTTTTTCCAAATGCCCAAGTTGTGTGCTCTGCTTAAAATCAAGTATAGATTTCCAGTTATCCTGTGTAACTAACTTTACAGTAACAATATCTGACTTTTTTGCCTCTGGGAAAAAAGTGTGGATTCAGGAATATGCTGTGTCTCACAAGACAGAGCTGCAACACAGAAACTTATTCATGAATTCATTTTTTACTCTGTTGGATTTGGGGAGGTTTAGTTCAGGCTGATTTTCTAGTGCAATATAAGTGGGGGAGAGGTGGGGGCAAGGGGGTGATTCATCAGATCAAGTTGAAAAGCCAAGACAGAAGCACGAAAGCCTGAACAAATTATCTACTGAGAGGGCTTTGCTGGCCGGGGCCTGGCTGCCATACCTGCTGTTGGTCAGCGCCCAGGCTCTGGTGTTCACTTTGAAGAGAGGCATTAGGGAACCCCTTGAAGTTTCTGCAGAAGAAGCCGCCCGGCTCCTCTGTCTAATCTGGAGTCCCCTGCTCCTGCGTTCCTTCCTCTTATCTCCTCCACTCATTCATCTTTCCTGTGAGTCTCTGAGCCTTTCGCCGACTTCCCGCAGAAGCATCGGACAACCCGAGAGGGTGGAAAATGGAGAAGACAGGCTGGACAAGGCAGTGGGCGAGGTCAGAGGCCCTGCAGCCTGTCCTGGAGAAACCTCTTCCTTGCTGAACCAGAGCCACATCTCTGGAAGACCTCAGGCCTTAGGGAGCTCACAGGGGCAGCAAAAGAGGAAGACTGCCCTTTACTCAGTGTCTGCTTCCAACTCCGCATCCCCTCAGGTGCATAGGTACCATCTGACTGAGGAAGAAATAGGCCCAGGAGGTGAACTCTCCTGCCCAAGGACACACAGCATAAGTGGCAGAATCTGCCTGTTCCCCCATCTTTTCCCAGAGTCCCTCCCTCCACTAAAGGAATCCTTCAATCTCCAGGCCCACACACTGGAGAACAATCCTGAACAGTCCCAGATCAGCTGCACGAGGCTGCAACTCCAGGCTCTCCCAGACTACTCTAGAGGGAGGTAGCTGTCGCCATCCTTGTTGTTCCCCTGAAGCGAGTGGTTAAGTCGCTGCTACCTCTACGGAGAGATCAGAGAATCCCTGGGGCCATTCTCCCTTTGGCCCTGGCCTCTCAGTCAAAGGTTTGGAAAATGTGGCTGGAAATTTAAACAGCCTTGAGCACAGCTGGCTCCCACTGCGTGAAGAGCACTGAGGCCCCGATAAAGGTTCATTCATTTCTGAGAGATTCATGCTTGGAAGACTGAGCGCCCAAAGCGGAATTGTGCAAACTGCCATCACAATAAACAGAGAAAGAGCATGTCTATAAAATCCTAGACAGGTGGCAAACGTGAATGGTGACACCGAGTCCCACAACTGCAATGAAGTGAAAGTCTCTTGGTCCTCCCCTGCAGGGTTGCTTCAGACAGATGGGGCAGGGACAATGGGGCAGAGTCAGGCCAGGGAGCAGCGTGCCCCTCCAGCACTGCCCACGGGCGGGAGTGGTCAGGAGACTCCTCGGAACAACTTAGGATGCTGGGACCACCAGGGTTTGTTGCCCTCTTTACAGATGATGAGACACGAGCTAGGGCTCAGAGCCATGCCTTTAGCTGCCAACCCACATACTGCCTTCTCCTTCCCATGCTTGCAGTCTTTCATCTATTCCTTCATGCATCTGACATACAATGAGTGCTTTCCAGGTTCTAAGCATCACACTAAGTTCTGAAGATCAAACCAAGGCCTAGTTTACAGCCTGGATGATCTTTTGGCACAGTAGGGACATAAAATTACCACAATCATTTTAAACGCCAACTTTCTTTTCCATTTGTAAAGATAATTGTAGGAAAGATACATCATAGAAAAATGTAGAAAATGAATGAAAATATCAGGAAGGAAGTAAAAAGCATGGAGAATCCCACTTGCCAGAGACAATCATAGTATGTGTTTGAGTATGTGGAAAAGAACTCCGTGTACCCACAGGCCCAGTGCCTGGAAGAGGCGGCACGAGGGCGGTGGAAGCACAGAAGAGAGTGAGTGGTGGCCCTGAGCCGCAAGGATGTTTCCCGGTGGAGAAGGAGGGGTGTGCTTCCCGGAGAAATCGCAGGAGGATGCAGGGAAGTGTGCTGCGTGGGCTGAGACTCAGAGTGTGTGAGGCTGCCCAGGCAAGGCAGGGAGAGGAGACTGAGGAGACAGATCGGGTGTGTAAAAGAGCCCCTGGGCTTTGCGAAGAGCTCCATTCCATCCTGGAGCATTTCTTGCTGTGATGTCACACTGCAGAAATTAGTTGTGAGATGTATAGCTAGTAATTTGTTACTAATGACTCTCCGAGTATTGATCGGCTTGCCTATTTACTGCTGGTTGACACTGGAGCAGATTCAAGGAGATCATCATGCACCTCACCTCACCCTCATTCACATATGTTCGGGTAGGATACACAGAATCAATGTGAAGGGGTGGAGCAGCAGGGTCTAGGTGTAGGTGTAGAATGGGGACACCCAGGCTAGAAAGGCTGTGGTGTGTGCTGGAAAAGGTTACGCATGAGGGAGAGCTGAACTGAGCAGTGCAGGTTGGGTAAGACTTGGATATGTGAATAGGAACAAGGAGATGCTTCCTGGGGTGGAAGGTCTGAGTGGGTCCCAGAGTGTGGAAAGGATGTCGTCGTCACTTAATATGGCCCGTAGCCCTCATCCCACTACATAGAGGCAGCATCGTGCTAAAGAGAAACGTGCTCTGCTGCATACCAGCTCTGCGGTCTGGGGCACATTTACTTAATCTTTCTGAGATTCCACATTACAAAATAAATGGCAACACTTGGCTCTCTGGTGGTGGTGTGGATTTACTGAGATTGAAACCATGAAATTGCTTAGTAGAGTTCTTGGCACACATGTGTATTTAAGTGATGTTGATTTTCTTTCCTTCCCAGCTAAGCCAGTCAGGAAGTCCCCACCTGCAGAGGTGCTATAGGATTCTTAATAACCCAGAGTTGGTCCCAGATTTTAAAGGGCATGGACTAAACAGATGGCCTCTCAGTGGTCCCAGCTCTTCTTGCCCTGGGATATGGCGGTTCTCAAGGTGATACATCCTAACTGGCTTCCGGTTTCAGAGGTACAGTGACAGCAGGCAGAGGGATGGAGAGGGATGCCAGGGAACTGGAGGCTTTGTGTGGGCAGGGGTAACAAGAAATGTGGGGACTTCAGATGTGGCTAAAAGACTTAGGGGAAGTTGCTTCCCTGGCCAGCGCCAGGTGGCAGTCAGGAAACCAGAGCTGAATGTGAATGTAATTTAGAATTCGAAATCTTGGGTTCTAGCTGGAGGTGCTGTGTGGGAGCACATAGGCGAGGCAAGGAAGGCACTTCTGCCAACAGATAACACATTGATTTTAAGCAAACAAGAAAAAGATTATTTTCCCAAGTCTGAGTTCAGTATTGATAAGCACTGTCCTTCTTGATGTATGCTCCTCCATTCATAAAAAATGAAGACGCTGTCTCACTCTCGGCTTCTCAAAGCTCCCCAGGTTTGCTGCTTTGTGGCTCCAGACAGAATAGATAGAAATATAAGCATCAATATAATCACACATATGAACAGGAGTACAAACACACATGTGAATGGAAACATGCATATGAATAAGCCCATGTTGCCCTCCTCTCATCTCTAGGGGGAGGACAACTCTCACTCCATGTTCCAGTTAGAGTCAATCAGCAAACCAGGTTTTAGCGTATACAGGACTGTAATGATCCTGCTTTTGTATAAAGGACTTCACAGCCTCAAAACAGCCTTCACATCTATTGTCTACCCCAAGCCACACAAGCCCCTCCAGGAAAGGTACGGTGGGTGCTCCCATCACTGGGCATATATGGAAACAGAGCTTTGGACAGGCAGAAGACTCGACTCGCTGGTGGCGCCTGCCTTCTTTCCGCGACTCCGTTACCCTGTGCTGAACTTGAGAGGAGCTTTGAAGTAACGGACTCGTTCTGTGATCTCAAGGCTCCTACCGACTGACAAGGAATGAGTCATATGCATACGCAAGTCAGTTTACACCACCAGGTTGTTGAGGATGGATGCTCAAACTGTATTAATGATGAACATGGACATCTTCAAAGGAAGGAGTCACTCAAAGGCTGGGTGGCCGGAGAAGAGGTTTCAAGGAGGACCTCAGTGTTTAGACTGGGTTTTGAAGGGCAGGTAGGATTTGAAGGTTAGGGAGAACAAGAGTGTCCCAGCTCATGGGAATGGCAAGGGCAGGTGCAGAGGGTGAGAGGACACCTGGCTTGTGAATTCAGTTACTGTTAAGGCATGTCCCCAGAGACTGGCTAGTTTAGGGAACACAGAAATCTAGTTTCTGCCCTTGCAAAAAATAGGACCCTAGACCAGGTGAATGCCATCTACTGAAGCCCTGCTGTGAAATCCTGTTTCCTCCTAAGAGGGTCTTAGACTGGTATGAAAGAAAGGATGGGTTGGCTATTGTGAGACTGGGCAGCCTGATCATCTTGGAGAGAAAGGGGGTGTGTTAGAGAGAGCTCTAGAGCCTGGGATCACCCAGGGGTCCCTGAACTTCTCCTGTGATGTCCCCAAAATGATGGCTCACTCTGAAGCAGGCAGATCTACACTGTCCTGGGGAAAGGGCCCATCCTGAGCGTTCTGGGGTTGCAGCAGGAGACAGTAGCAGGTTCCAAGCCCTCACCTCAGCCTCATCTTTCTTCATACCCAGATCTGTTGCCAAGATGTAGGAGGGAGCTAACAAGCAGGCCCAGGGGATGCTTGAACACAAAGGCCTGAAACTCATTCTTCACCCGCTTGGTGATTTTGGAATTAATTAAATATGCCATCTTACCAAAGCTTTTGGGTGTTTTTGCTCTAGAAAGCTTCTTTTCTCTTAACTAAATTGAAGCCCATAAATGAGAAATACAGTGCATGAAATCTCTGGATGTCACACCATAAATCTCAGGCATGCGGCTTTGCAAATCTCCTTTAGGATAAATTGTAGCAATAAAGTGTTTGCATTTTCTCCATGTATTGCAGGGTACAGGGAGTTGAGCCTTCTCTAGTCATAAGCAATTGGATTGAAGACCACAGGGCCACATAAGGGGACATGGGGCAGCTTGGCTGTGGGCCTGGGGACAGCTGGTCCTTTGCTTTCCTAGCACCATCCCCCCAAGATGAGTGGGTGCCCTCTGCTCTGGCAATGACCTTGGAAAAAGTCAGGAAGACCTGGAAGAGAACATTCATCTCAGGGGTGGAAAGGATAGGCTTAGACCAGGAAAAGGACATGAGATCTTTGACCTAAAATAGACCAGACACATAACTAAAAGTTTGTTTTTCCTAAACACCCTTCTCACTCCCTTCAACTAACCATCCCTCAGTGTTTTGTTATTTCAGCTAAACACTCAACAGCAGCTTTAAAAATACAAGTGACTCTGTATATTTCAGCACAGGAAAATCCCCAAAACATAATGTGGAGTGAAAAAACACAAGTTGCAAAAGAGATGTACGGTGTGATGAAAACAGGAGTATGCATTGACTGTGGTATGGACATGTGCTACAGAGGAAAAGTATGAGGCCTCACGTGGAGTAACACCAGTGACCTCAGCAGAGCCACGGGAGGCTGGAGGAGGATGGAGCAAGCCTCTAGATTTATTTATTTAAAAAAGGACAAAAAACGCAAATAGAATAAAATATTAATATTTGCTAATTCTAAGTGGTGGGGATGGAGCTATTTGTGATATTTGTCATACTATTTTCTATATGTCTAAAATATCTCACGACTGAAAGTAAGCTATTATTTTAAAAACAACGAAAATTTTAATTTCGTCTGCCATTTGGAGAGGTGTGAAATGGTATCTTTTCAGAGTCTGCTGAGTTAAATGGGACTGTTTAAACTGCATAGTCCTAGGTAATTGTCTGTTATATTTCTTGTCTCTGCTTTTTATTGCCCCCTTACCTTAGGGATAAGTTGACATTTCTTGCTGTTGGCAGTCAACCCACCCACTCGCTTCACACAGCAATCCAGAGGAGAGGCCAGTCAGACGCAGGAAGGAAAGCAGAAGTGGGGCTGGCTGGCTCAGGCTGGGGCCTACCAGGCACTCCCCAGCAACACACAGGCAGATGTAAAGTGGGAACTGAGAAAGCTCAGGGAACAGACATCTCAAAACAACAACAACAACAAAGCCATCACTTAAGCCAGCATTTCTCAATGCTTAAATGTACACAGAAATCTCATAGAGACCTTGCAGATTCTGATTCAGCAGGTCTGGGCGAGGCCCAGGACTCTGCATTTCTAATATACTCCCAGGCAATGCCAAGGTTGCTGGTCAGGAGCAAGGTCCAGAAGAAGGAAAAGAATCTGTCATGGTCCTTTGAACCATCTCACATATCACGTGGGTGTACTCTTGTGATGAGGGCTCTTGCTCCTGTGTTTGAAGACCAGCTTCAGATTTAGTGAACGGGAGACCTGAGTGATTATTCTGGAATAGCAGGGGAAGCAGTAGATGCTCATGGAGCTTCAGTCATCCACCCAAGCCATGCAGCTGGTAATGGCAGATCTTTACAGGCACTTGGATTCCTGGTCTGTAGTTCAGTGCTTTACCTATTTTACCATTTCATCATTTTCCTCTTAGTAAGAAAACAGACTCGACAGTAAGAATTCATTAAATTGCCAATATATTTGGCTTTAAGCAACGCCCCTATTTTAAACTTAGATTTAAAATAGAAGAGCAATGGGGAAGGGAAGACAATTATTTTTCAGTTTTTATCATAGGATTCCTGTAAACTACAAGTTCCCATAATAGACTTCACATTTAATTTGATTTTTACCAAAACTCAATTTATACATACTATTGTATCAGCACGCATTGCATAAATAAAGGTCTACCTTAACTGATTAACGTGCTTCTGTCTGACTCTATATCTCTGTCTTTCTTGAGGTTTCTGGACTCTGACTGTGTCAAAGCTTCTTCTCTAGGCCTCAAGTTTTTCACCTACAAACTGATGTTGAACACATCATCACTAAGGTATTTTCAGCTTTAATGGGTTTTGAGTCTAAAGTTTTCTCCTTTGTATACCTTAAATATGGTTTTCTGGGACTTCTCTCTCCAGCTGTCATTTTTCTCTTTGCATGGTTCACAGCTTTCCTGCTCAGAAAAGTGATAAGTGACAGGAAGGACTATTGATACAGTGGTTACTTTATATTCAGGAAAGAGGGTCAAGGTACTATTTAAAACTCAGCAACAGAATGACTTTCTGTTTGATTTTTGAAGGCTCTTAAACCTCAATTCTTCCCACAAAGAAAGAAGGTAATTAATTGGCTCAAGTCCTTCCTTCCTTAAAAGAAAGAATATGATCAGTGCAGTGGACCTAGGAGGAAACCTAATCAAACCAATTGTGGCTGTCCCTTCCTGCCTTGTGACTACAGATCTCACATGGGCAAAGTGCAAACCTGTAGTTTAACTCTCTGGATAAATTCTGCCTCTTCCTTCAAGAAAGGTCTGGTTTGAAACCCGTACTGGGAATGAAAACCCTAGTAGTATTGGAGTCATCAAGGCTGTCTCTGGACTTGCAGAGATATTGCTAGGGGTAGGATCTAGCTGGTCAGGATGGGATGTACCAGTGAATAGTGTGCCATAAGCAGGGGAGTTGCTCTATTGTGTGGAGCCATAATTTCATAAAATAGAGGCGTTGGCTTGCAAGAATTTCTGGTCTCTAGTTCTAGGATTCTGTGTATAAAAGTGGACTTGGAGTATGGGCATAACTCACACTTATTCAAGGTGAAGGAGAACTAAGGGGGGAAAATGCCTATGCCTGTAATTGAGGGAGTAGGTATCAAATCAGGTGGCTTAGTATGCAAGAACAGAGTTCGAGGCTAGCAGAGAAGTGTGACAGCTGGCAGTACCTGGGAAAAGTGACGTGATGCTTTAAATAGGCGCCAAGCTAATGGTGTGATGTGAGGCCAGGTAGGTAGGCTTTCCCAAGTTATTTACAGCATGCATCCTGTGGGTCCTCTGCACAGAAATGAGTATTGTTGGTATGATGAAATGAACTACAAGTGTCTTGTATTTTAGCTGATGATAGAGCAGGAGAGTGCTGTAGGAAAGAATGCAAAGCAAAGCAAAGCAAAGCAAGGCAAAGCAAAAACAACAACGAAAACAAACAAAAAAAAACTGAGAAACTCTGAGACGTGGTCTTTGGTCTTTAGTCTTTAGTCTTCCACGATGACCACATGGATTATTAAAACCCACAGTAGGAAGCTCCCCAAGAGAGTGTGTGCATGAAGGGGTGATGGGAGGAAAGGAGGTAATGGGGAGTGTCAGTGGCAGCAAGCATTGATTTACAGCCCTGCCTTGGATCTGCCTGCTTTTCTTATACTAGGCTACGCCTGCACAGTTGCTGGGCTGAGAAGAGTGAGTGAGCAACATGTGTTCTAGAATAGGAAACCCAAAGGGCAGGAACTTGGAATAGACTGTGGTAAATATTTGCACTTGAAAAGAGAGCAGGAATAGGAGTTACAAGATTAGGTTCAGGTCCCCAGCAAGCTGTATGACCTGGGTAAGCATGTCCCTCTCCCAGAGACTTAGTTTTCTTAGGTATAAAACAAGAGAATGTATATTATCTCAGTGGTGTTAAATCCTGTCTGTATACTGGTATTGCTTGAGGAGTTTTCAAAAAATCCCAACGTCTAGGCACCACCTCAGGTCAATTGAACCAGAATCTCTGGTGGTAGGACACAGACATCAGGGTCTTTTTAAAGCCCTCCCAGCTAATTCCAGTGTATGTACAAGTTCGAGAACCACTCTTGCTATTCAAAGTATAATCTGTGTACCAGTAGGCTGTATCTGCTGGGAGCTTTTTAGAAATGCAGAATCTCTGGCTTCAGCTTAGAGACTTACCGAATGAGAATCCACATTTTAACAGGATTCTCAAATGATTCATGTGCACATCCAAGTTTGAGAAGCCCCAAGACAGTTCATCTCTAAATAACATTTTACTTTTAATTGTGAAATATTTTTAACCTATAGAAATGCATAGAGAATAATTAGTACCCACTTACCGAACCTGGCTTTATCAAGTCATTAGTTTTTACTATTTTTCATTTAGGTTTTGTTTAATGTAATGACATATATTTTAAGTTGAAGCTTCCCTGTGTACTCCTTTTAGATCTTATACCTATTACTTTCTTCATAGATAGAGTCACTATCCTGACCCTGACTTTGGTGTTTCTCTATCTCATTAATGTTTTCATGTGGCATTAGTCCATTTTCACACTGTTAATAAAGACATACCTAAGGCTGGGAATTTATAAGGAAAAAGAGGTTTAATGGACTCACAGTTCTACATGGCTGGGGAGGCCTCACAATCATGGCGGGAGGTGAAGGAGGAGCAAAGGCATATCTTACATGGCAGCAGACAAGAGAGCATGTGCAGGGGAACTGAACTTTACAAAATCATCAGATCTCGTGAGACTTATTCACTACCATGAAAGCAGCATAAAAAACCCCACCCCAGTGATTCAATTACCTCCCACTGGGTCGCTCCCATGGGATTATGGAAGCTACAATTCAAGAGGAGATTTAGGTGGGGACACAGCCAAACCATATCACATATTATAATTGTAGGAAGTAGAAAAGTTACTCTCCAAATTGTCCTTTCTTATTAAATAATAATAATAATAAATGTTAGAAATCACAAGTCTCTTTTAAAGACTAACTTTCTTCAAAGGCTTCTTGCTTTTTACTAGTGACTCTGTTAAGCCCTATCCTATGTAGCTGTTAGATATAAAAGAATAAGTACATTCTATGTCCTTGTACTTTAACCAAGATATTTATGTTATTACTTTTCTAAGTCCTTTCACAAGCAACTTCCTGTCCCTTCCTTATTTGGACTTCCTATTTTCCTTCTGTTCTCCATTGCTTTTACCTGCTTAGAAAAGTTTTAAGTTGCTAGCCAATCAGGTTTTAGTTTAGATTGTGAGGTCTAGCTCCAACCACTGGAGATCAGACATAGCAGTAAGGACAACCCCAAATGCATAAAGGATAAATAGGTCTGCTTTTCCTTTGTTTGTTGTACTCTCATGGCAAGATGGCTAACAGGAGCACCCTTTCTGCAAAAAGTAAAATTGCCTTGCTGAGAGAGATCCTTTGCCTCAGTGCTGATTTTTCTTTGCAGCACCGAGCAGCTGTTTCCAACATTATTATATAAGTAGGTAATTAGATAGATAGATTGATTGATAGAAAGATAGAATGACTTTGCCTTCTTAATACATTTTCTGTTGATCCATTCTTGCATTCCTGAGATAAATCATAATGGGTCATTACACACACACACATACACATGTTTATATATGTGTGTGTATATCTATATATACAAGCACACACATATAAACACACTGCTGGATCTAGATCCTAGTATTTTATTTAGGACTTATGGTATTAAGTGAGATCAGTTTAAAGTGTTCCTCTATTGTCAGATTTTGGCATAAAAATTTTACTAGCATATTAAATGAGTTAGGTGGTTTTACCTTCTTCTTTTTTTTTTTTTCTTTTTTTTTTTTNTTTGACACAAAGTCTCACTCTGTCTCCCAGGCCAGAGTGCAGTGGCACAATCTCGGGTCTCTGTAACCTCTGCCTCCCAGGTTCAAGTGATCCTCCTGCCTCAGCTTCCCAAGTAGCTGGGATTACAAGGACCCACCACCATGCCTGGCTAATTTTTGTACTTTTAGTAGAGATGGGGTTTCACCATGTTGGCCAGCCTGTTCTCAAACTCCTGACCCCAGGCGATGCACCTTTCTTGGCCTTCCAAAGTGCTGGGATTATAGGTGTGAGCCACTGCACCCAGCCATTTTATCCCTTTTCCCCTCTATTCTTTGAATTGGTTTGCAAAAGATAGGATTGATGTTTCTTGGAGGGATGGAAAAAGTTGCCTGTAAAAGCAGCTGTGTCTTGTATCTTGCGGATTACTCTAGGGGGCTCAATATTGATTTCTTTCATTAATGGCTATCAGTTTATTCTGAGTTTTTCATTCTTTTTGAGTCAATGTTAGCAAGTTACCTCTTTATAGAAATTTATGCATTTCATCTAAGTTTTCAAATATATTGACATAAAAATCCTTTAACTTATTAACTTAAAAATGTTCTACTGTATCTGTAGTTATTGTATGATTTTCCTTTTTTCTTTTGACTCATTTACTGTTTTGTTTTCAAAGAACCAGTTTTATAAACAACTCTTCATTACTTTTTCCTTTTAGAGTTTATGTTTGTAGCGTGCTGAATTGAATCTTATATATATATTTTTAAAAGTACATAAAGCTTATAAACTTTACCTCAAAATTCACTATAGCTGCATATTGTAAATTTTGATTAGTGCCTTTATTGTCTCTCGGTTCTAAATATCTGGTAATTTCCACTGTGATTGTCTCTTTAATCCATTAGTTATTCAGAAGGACATTTGTATATTTCCAAACATATGTTGTTATTGTTTTTAACTCTCTTTTATCGCTCTTTTTACTTTTAATTTAATGGCACTGTGGACAGAGAACTTGATTTCTATGGCATCAATTCTGTGAAGTATGACTTCCTTTGACCCATTTTTAGAATTGTTTCATGTGTCTATGAACCTATTGAGTTTATAACAAGATGTCACATGTTAATTTTGTTGTTCAAATCTTCTATATGTTTACTAATTATTTTTCTGTTTGATCTTCAAATTTTGAGAGAGTAGTTTTGTCAGCAACTCTTTATTCTCTGTCAGCTTTTAGTTTACCTATAACAAGGCCATATCATTAAGCACATGAAAGTTTGCTATTGCTAGATCTTCTTGTTAGATTATTTCCTTATTATTTTGTTAGCCTTTTCATGAGTTTTTCTGCTAAGTTCTATTTTGATAACAATCATACCTTTTGTCAAATGGTAAGTCTTTCTCCATCTCCTTATTTTCAACCTCACTGAATGATTTTGTTTTAGATATGCTTTTTAATTCAGTGTGATAATCTGTCTTTTAAATATGTGAATTTAATCAATTTACCTTTCTGTGTTATTACTAATCTATTTGATTGATTTCTAACAACTGCCATAATAATGTATTGATTTTTCACATATTTCCTTCTTTTACTTTTCCTCCTTGCCTTCTATTAGATCAATATGTTTTTTATAACCCCTGTTTCCTCAGCTGGTTTGAAAGTTACAGATTATCTTTCTATTCTCAGAAACAATCTTAAATTTTACATACATACTAAATTATAATTAGTTTCTAAGAAAAGCTAAATTTACTTTCTCAAAAAGTATTTCTATTCTTCTTCCCCTTAAAACATGGAACTTAGCAAGCTTGAAGTACCTGCTGAACACCACCTCCAATTTTTTTGTAGTGTTTTAGTTTTATAATTTTTAGATACTCTAAATCATTTATTGTAATCAATGATTAATTGTAATGTTTAGAAATTTATCAACCAAATTTATTCATTTTTGTGCCACCTATTGTGCCTTGTTTCATATACCTTCCCTTTAAATTTGATTTCTTTCTTAAAGAAATACATCCTTGAATAGTCTTTTCATTAGATCTATAAATTTTAAACTCTCTTAGTTCTGATAAGTCTAAAAACACCTTTATTTGTATGTTATTCCTTAACACTACTTTAAATGACTGTAAAATTCTATGTTGACAACTCTTCTTTGTCAGCACTTTGAAAGTATCAGTCTACTACTTTCTATTGTTTTTGATGCTGTTGCTAATGCCAGGTTGGATGTCTCTCTGATTATAGATAATCTCTTTTAAAATATTCTACTAGATTTCATGTTTTTTTTCTTTACCTTTGATAAAGTTTCACTATAATTTGTGTAGGAGTAGATGTATCTTAATCCTATTGCCTACTTGGCTTGAACTTTTTGTCTAAATAATTCTGTCCTTCTTCAGTTCCAGAAAATACTCAGATTAAATAGAAAATAAATAAATAAAAAGAGAAAAAGAACATATTCATATTGTTTTCCCAAGTATTGATTCTTCTCCATTTCCTCCACTCTCCTCTTCTGATGCCCTGTTAGACTATGTCTAAGAGCCTCTCTATCTTCCATGTCTCTAAACCACTTTTTCATATATTTAGACAATCTCTCTCTGCTGCATTCTGAGTAACCACCAATGGATATTCTAATCCTCTAATTTTCCATTTGAACAAGACCATTCCAAAGTTCACCTTATCTGCTGAGCTGACACATTTTAAGACTTATTTTTAATTCACTTGATATTATTTTTAGTGACCGTCTTTTGTATTTCTAACATGTATAATTGGTTCTTTTCCATATCCACCTGTTCTCATTTTATTTCAGGCTGATTCTGTTTCATAACTCCTGGCTCTTTTTAAACAAAAGATTTCCTTCCTATTTCTATTCAAGTATATCTTAAGTGTGTTCATTTGAAAGTTTATTCAGACTGGTATAAAAATTTCTATTAATCTGAAGAGGATTCACATGTGAATGATTGATTTTTGGCTTTCTTTCTTGTCAGTTTTGTGTTTTAGAATTTTGTACTTGAAGGCTAGGCTCCTTTGTTTGGTAGGTGTTTGTTTACAGGTCCTCCCTGTCCTCAGCCAGGCTTACCCTTTCCTGTCTGGCTGTTTATGTTACCTCTGCTCCTCCCTCAAGGTCAGAACCAGATTCAATCTCTGGGCAGTCTGGTTCAGGTCCGAGTTATAAGACATTGTTCCTAGGACTGCAGCTTGTGAAAAACAGTAGCCTCGGTACCATTTTTTAGACTCCTTTTTATGGTCGTGGGATCTTATCTCATGTGAACCCTGGATGTAAGCATTGATCCTGACCCTGGCCTTTCAGCTTGGCTGATCATCCTAGAAGTATTTACTACACAGAGGCCAAATTCCTGGCTGTATGGACTGCTTCCCGCCCCAGAGCTCAGCTGGCCTGCAGCTCAATCTGCTTACTACTTTCCATTTCTGTTCTGGGTTTGAGAGATGGAAACACGGTGCTTCTATTGTTGAGGACAGTTATGTCATTCCATGTTCTCTCTCCTTGTGCTGCACTTAGAGCAGAGTAGTGCAACATACACCATCCTGCTCAAAGTCTAGATCTGCAAAATAATAGCCTAGGCATAGTCACCAGGTTAATAATGGAGAACCTGGTTTTCTTGGTGGATGAGGGTCAGTATACGGTAGATTATCTCTTACCCTTTAGAATACAAGTATCCGAAGGACAGAGACAGTGGTTCTTTCTCATTCCTGCATTTCCAGGACCCCAGAGACTGTTTGGTATGAAATGAGTACTTCATAAATGTTAAAGAGAAAACGAATTAAGCTTCTCTGGGCATTTTTCTGAACCTTTCTGATAATATTCTTAAATTCAAACATCTACCTGCTGGACCATAACTTCAGTGTTGCACATAAAGTCAGCACATTTTTAAGATCAATGACGTCTTGAAGTCATTCATTAACTGCAAAAGTCAGAGCTGCTTATGAGAGATATGGGCATGCCCTGTTTTATAACAAAGGAGCAATATGGAAAAATATTCACTGATAAATATCCTACTAGTAAATTAAAAACAATAAGGAAATACCTTCAAATTGCTTTCACAGTGTGTTTTACCTTTATCTTTGAATATTATTTATGAGGGATAATTTACTGATACTGTTGTTACCCCAAATTATATACCAAAGAAAATTAAAAGCACTACAGAGGAGAATATAATGAATAGTAGCGTTTAATTAAAACCAAAGTGGGCACAATCAATGCTTGTCTAATACAATAATGAGCTTAATTTAATTTTCATTTAATGAAAAAAATAATAAAGCTTAAGCCAACTGCCTATGTAATTAAATGACAGCAATTTTTAAAATATAAGGTTTTCTAAAGTGGAGTCCTAAAAGGGTAACAATGGCAAACACAGTGCCAACTAGCTGACCTGTATCAACGTTTCCAGCAGAGTTAGAGGGGATCGTTTTCTCCAGTTAGCAGGACTATGCATTTTGAGCTTCTGGAAAGAAGAATTAGTTAAAAAACAATACTCTAACTTTCTGCACTTTGGAGGCATTAAAAAAAGTAGACAAAAATGGGATTTCTAAGAATTGCCAGTTTGGGATCATGGTCCAAAGGGGACTGAAATAAACAGACTACCCTGTAGGGGAGCTTTAATGGATGCTTCCTACCAGACCTGGACTGCATATAGCACAGCGTTTGAGCATGAGGTGGGGGAACAGTGTGAAAGGGAACCTCCATAGCCCCAGACAACTGTCTGTGGCCACGGAGCTGAGGGAATAGGATTCAGTTTAGATAATGAGGTGGGACTATTGTTCCAAGTACTAGCTTAGAGTTTGTGGAAAGCTGGTCTGATTTTGACAGGAAAAAAAATGATTCTCTTTGAGTTGCTTAATCCGTCAAAATGTGAAATGAGAAGCTACCTGGTGTAGCACACAGAGCATCAGATCCAAGGTTGAAGTCCTATCTCTGTAGCTTAACATCGCTGTGACTTTGAGCAACACAGCTGCTTTGAGGCTCAGTTTCCTAATCTGAAAAACAGCATTACTGGTCCATCTTGCTCTAGCTCACATGAGTTTTAGATGATGAGGAGACATTTATTCAATGCCTGCTATGTATCGGTCACCTTACTAGGTATTAAACATTATTTCATTTAATTTACCACCCATTTACTGAACTAATTGTCATTTTATCGAGACAGAATCAAGGCCATAGATGGGACCAGACCCAGAACTCACAGCTTATGCACCTCCCTTTCCCTAAAGGCTGCCTGCTGTTCCGGGCTTGTTCCTGGAGCTCAGCTCATATTCAAAGACAGAGAGGCCCAGTGTGGTTAGAGTTACTTTGGGCTTCTCTGCTCAGTTCATTTTCTTGGGTTGTTAGTTTTTTTCTGTTGTACTCTTTTATGCTAGTTATACACACATGCATGCACACACAGAAAAGCACTAACATCCCTTTACATTCTGTCTGCCTTATTTGACTAAACTTCATAGCAGCTGGGTTGATCTCATATGCAGTTGTAGGTAACCCCAGAACATTTCTCTGGACAAAGCAGGTGCTATTTACATATACCTACACGAATGGTTAAATGATTTGCATTCTTTTAGTTTCACAGCCTGCTTTTCAGGCAACTGACAAGTTCCTGCTATTTACTTCTTAATCATCTGTCACCATGTTCTACCAGGTGCTTACTTCTTATTACATAAGCAGCGTTTCATCACACTGTTGTATGCGGCAGAATGCTGGGGTCATTCCCTCACCCCCAAACTGAGACTCAAACACCGAAGGCTCACCAGCTCTCCTAAACGTCTAATTAATCACAGCAGCACTGGAGCAGAACATCACTAGATGCCAAAGTAGTTTCCCTGGCATGACTGATAGCATTGGAGTGGTAGGATTGACTTGGACCAGATAATATTGGGAAGAATCCAGATAGCTTTCATGGTCATATTTCATAAATTTCACTGAAGTTGGATGAAAAAAATCAAAGAATGGGAAAAAGTGATGTGTAGCATTCTCTTTCTTCATCAGGTACTCATGATCTTCATCTCTTATTTAGTATGGGGAGAACTTCAAATTGCTCAGCCCCAGAGGAACTCCATAACCACAGTGAATGTTCACAGGGAGATGAGGGCATGAGAAGTGGGACTACCAGGTAGGCTTAGCAGAAAATGAAGTTAGTCAAGCACTTGTGATCACAGCCTGCTCTTCCTACACCTAGGAAGGCTGTTGTCTTTGTCTAAGTTTGTTACTTTGGTTTCATACAGCAAATAAGTGGTTTATCACTTTTTAGCCAACTCAGCACCAGTAATCACTGGGGTAATGAATGGGGCCACATGCTCTGAAAAGAAAGCAAAATAACTAAAAAAATCTGCCAAAGGAGAACCCCAAATTGATCATTGTCAGGATCTTAAAATAGATCACTTAAAGTAGAATTACTGATGAATGATTAACTAGAGCAGAACTATGCAAATGAATACACAAAGGAGATGAAAAGAGCCCGCAATTACTTATATGTTTACTTCTCATATTAGCCTGTGCATTTCTTAGAACAAGGTCTGTATCTTAGTTTTTTGACTTTCTATCCCTAAGGCTTGGCATGGTGCCTAGCACTTAATAGATATCCAATAAACGATTAATTGAATCCAATATTCTATAAGTATAAGCTCTTCCTAAGATGTTACATTATTATTATGATTACTATTATTTTAGAGACAAGGTCTTGCTCTGTTGCCCAGGCTAGAGTGCAGTGGTGTGATCACAGTGAGCCTCGACCTCCTGGGCTCAAGCAATCTGCCCACCTCAAACTTTTGAGTAGCTGGGACTATAGGTGCATACCACCATATCCAGCTAAGTTTTAAGTTTTCTGTAAAGCCAGCATCCCCCAATGTTGGCCCAGGCTGGTCTCAAACTCCTGGGCTCAACTGATCCTCCCACCTTGGCCTCCAAAGATGTTATATTAATCTGATGCTCGATACTGCCCCAAATAACAAAGCATGAAAAATATGGTATTTAAGGCATGAAGCGGTGTTTCACAGTGAACTCCACCAAGATGAGACATCCTGGAGCCTGGACCTAAGAAGCCTATTCTAGGGATGAGAAGCTGTCTCAGGTGCTGAACCCGAGAAAGGTCTAGGATCTGGTATCTGAAGGACATGTCACTAGATAGCTAGTTATGCAGGTGTTATGAAGGGAAAGAGGCCCTGCAAAAGAAAGAAGCATGTCAACAAGAAACACAATAGCAGGCAATGCTCACAAATGCAGGAAGGTGGAAAATCTGTAGGTAGCAGAAACATGGTTTTTGCGCTACATGCTGGCTAGGACTCCAAACCTTGAGCATGGGGACAGGCTATCTTGTCTTAAAGGAACTAGGGCATGGGCCAGGGATTCATGTACCATGGAATAAGGCAGAAGCTAGGTATCATCCCTGGGAACAGGGGACAAAGGGTTAGAGCTGGCTAGGCAGTGAGTATGCCTTGATGCTGAATCCCAGAATATTCAGTGCTTCTGAAATTGCCCGTGTCAAGTCAGAGCTAGGGCAAGAGATGGGAAAGAGCTGATGCTGCAAGCAGCCCAGCAGGGTCACATGACCTTGGCCTTGGGTGGAGGAGAGGCCAACACTCAGCGTGGCCCAGCTAGCAAAATCAGATGGTATGTTAATATGATGTTCTGGATCATTTGGTAGCATTCCAATAATCTGAAAGTGTTCGTGTGCCAGGTCAATGTTGGGGAGAAAGGCATTTAAGTACTTGTTACATACTTAGGTCACTGGTTCTCAAAGTGTGGTCCCTAGATCAGCATCACTTGGGGACTTGTTAGAAATGCAAATTATTAGGCCTTGTTCCAGGCCTACTGACTCAGAGACTTGGGAGGTGGTGGTGGGTGGGGGGAGGGGGAAATTGCAATTTATGTTTTAACAGATCCCTCAGGGGATTCCAATATATGCTCAAGTTTGAGAACCACTGTGTCCAACAACATCTAAATCAGGCCCTTGGTTTTTATGGATGCCATGGGCCTCTCTGAGAGTCGATGAAGCATACAGACTCCCCAGAGCCATGTTTTCAAATACGTAGAACTACAAAGGAAGCCAGTTATACTGAAATACAGTTATTAAGAAGTGATGCTGCAGTAATGTATGTTTTTTTTAAATAAATACATGAAATAACCATCGCAAGGCAGAGCTAATAACATCTGTAATTTTGATGTAGGGGTGAGCTGCAGCAGTATTTCAAGGTGTCTGCAACAGCTGTCATGTGATTTCTGTTACTGACAAAATCACATAGACTCCTACCACTGTAGTAGCAGTAAATTTTTATCTGCATTTGCAATGGAAGGAATGCTACATTTCAGTTAGAAGTAATCAAAATAAAAATGCATTCTTTCCATCCACATCCATATGGCGCTCAATTCTCTCCAGGGTCCTCTAAGGATCTGTGGCCCCCAAATTAAGATCTATGATGTAAGTACTTAATAAAAAATATTTTATTATTTTAAAAGTCTTATTCCTAATGTTCCCATTTTATGAGTCAGGAAATTGAGGCTAAGAGAATGAAGAAATATAGCTAATGTCTTATGTGGTTACTCAGATATGGAGTATGGGCTCAAAGCCCCTGTGGAGTCAGGTTTTCCTGGCTGATTGATTAGCATCCCTCAGTGCCTAGAACAGGGCCAAGTTCATAACACATACACAGTAAGTATGTGTTGGCTGCATGAATGAATGAATTGAATTGAACTGAATGAAAGTCAAACCTGCATACTTCAAAAGTCCATGTTCTCTCTACTCTCCATCTATCCTGTGCAACTATGTGTGAAAAGGAGACTTTTCTCCTTATTCATCCGGCAATCAAGGAAAGGTAAGTTCAGGTCCCTGATGTCATAGACCTGACAACTGAGCTTTGATTCTAAAATTGATGTCGAATACACGTACCACGAGCAACATTATTCCAACAAAATTGGAAAACAATTCAACAAATTGAGGAGAGGAGTGTCTCAGCAAGGAATGCCAGTCCCTCCGGTTTCTCTTGGAAACAGTTGAGCTTGGTAATAAAACAGGTTGTTACTTTCACTCAACATGTGTCCTTCTTTAACTGACAAATTAGTTAGTGCCAGCAGGAGAGGCAAGAAGGCAGTGACTAACAGGGCAGGGAGTGCTGAGAACCCAGGCTCAGAGAGAAGCACAAAATGAGAGAAGAGAAACATACCAGGCCTTCTCCTCTTCTAAGCAAAGCCAATTTTTCTCAGGGGCGTTTCATAGATGTCTAATGTTCTTAGCTAACCACGCTTAATTTAATTACCTTAAAGGTGAATTGGATGCTGAAAATTCATTTACAAAACAGAAATTCTAATACTTATAAATTGCACAATCAATTAAATCCTTAAGAACAAATGTATAGACTGTAAATGAAGTATCTATCTAGTAGGATTAATCAAAAGCTAATCACGAGAAGTATCACCCTGGGTCTGGCTCAAAGAATATGCCATGGTTATCATTCCCAATTATGGTATTGCAGGGCCTACTTTAATACATAATCATATTAATTGGCAACATTGTACTTAATGTGTTTCCATAACCCCTTCTTTCTGAATCAGTGATTCATTTATCTCTGTGCTGTGTCTTCTGGCTGCAACCCATCGTCAACATTGTCATCACCGTAACAAGTGTGTATTTAAGTGTGTTTTCCATGGAAGACATGGAGCTAGCCTCTGGGGATGCACTGAAAATAAAATACAGTGCCTGACCTTGTAAGAAGACAGACAAGGATGAAGGCCCTTGATGGCTCAGGTGAGAATTGCTTAAAAAGAGTGAGAGAAGTCATTAGGAGCGGGAAGAGAGTATCAGGGCCTAAGGGGTAGACTCCACACTGTCCCGTACCAAACCCTAATCAGTGCTGGATATCTCTAGTGCCTAGCTGCCTCTGCACACAATAGATGCTTAGCCCAAGTTAGATAACTTCAGTTTGGTCAAGTAGTTCTGCCTGATAAGAAAAAAGCCAAGAATACGGATGAGGAACTTCCTCCTGCTGTTTGAAAGGTGTCTTAAAGATGATTTTTGAGAGCAGATGTAAATAACATCAAGGGTTTGGTTGTCTAAGATAGGAACGGAACCCATGGCTTTCCAGTTATGCAGATGCCGGTTGCAGATTAGATGTAGGTAACTGTTTTGATTTAAAAAATCAACTTCATAGTGGTAATATTGGCATAGATCCTTGAACAAATTTAAAAACAGATTTCTAACCAGATGGTTTGGGAGTATTTAGAAAAGAATGCAGGAATCATTGAAAAGCCACTGTGGGTAAACTCAGAATCAAGCATGCAAACCAATCTTGTTTTCTCTTCTGATAGGCTTGGCACTTGGCAGGTTGAGGAATGCAGTGGAGAGCACACATCTCATTTCAGCTTTTGATGAAATCTCTCCTGCTCTCCTTTTGAGTAATGCGATAGATGTGGATTAGTTGATACCAGTATTAAGTGGATTTACAGTTACTTGAGCGTCAATAGCAAGGAGTATGTATTGACACCTCTCTGTCCTCTGCCCCGTCCTGTCTAACATTCTTTTCCAACACTGGGATGAAGACTGGATGGCTGGCCCATCGGATTTTCAAATGGCTCCACCTGGGTAGCTCATTCCTGCCATTTTGGCATCTCCATTTGCCTAAACTCTGCTGTTTTGGGTCCTAATTTCACCTCATCCCCAAACTCTGCCCCACAACCCAGCCAAGGCCAAAGGCGTATACATCAGAGAGTGATGCATCCTGTTTTCTCCAGATGTCCCACAGCAGAATGAGCTGTCTGTCCCATGACAAAATGAGTCTTTGTTACGATGTTTCTAGGAGGTCCCTGCGTCACTGAGAGCTTGACTAGGATGCTCTGTCTAGCCTTCCTGTTTTTTCTTCTATTCTCTGAGGGAGCGGCATGCAGTGAAAAGAATATTAGCTTTCAAAACAAAACTGACTTCACTCTTTACTCTTTGGGTAGGTCTCAGTTTCCTCGTCTGTATAATGGGGATAATAATTCCTACTTCACGAGGTTGTGGAATAATTAACTGATGAGGTCTGTCAAGTTCACCAAGCACATAGGTGTGGCCTCTGTCAATGTTTGTTTCCTTCTGTCTTCTAGAGGAGCACCTCGGAAGCAGGTGAACAAGGCTCGCTGGGAGTTACCATGTGAAGCCCTTAGGACTTGGTAGGTGATGCAGCCCAAAGAGGCCCTCTTCGCAAGGCCAGCACTGTCAGGATGAAACAGCCCCAAACACAATGAAGGAGAAGACTCCTTTGACCCCTGCATGTCTAATTCTGACAGGGAGGCGGAGAAACAGTGGGGCAGATGCTGAAACATACACTGGCTTTCCGCTAACTTGTCATGGGCCCTCAGGTTGCTCAGTGCCTGAGGACCTGTCTAAGAGTCCTCCACTGGGCAATAAGAAGCAGAATCCACAAATGTGATGGGTTTGGGGAGTCTTAGATGAGATTAGGTATTTGGATTTCCTGGCTCAGAGCCTGGCACCCAGAAGGTGCAGAATAAGCGGCAGTTTTGTTTCTATTATGATTCGTGGTAGTAATAGTATCAAGAGAACAGCCTCAAGCTTTGATGTCTCCAGACCTGATATTAGTCTGCTCAAGGTCTCTGTTCATGGAGAGGGAGAGTAGAGTTTTAAAAAGTGAGACAGAAGCTGCGGGAGAAATCTAGAGTGAGAGGGAGACGCCAGCACTACAGAGAGCTTAGTGAATGAGGGCCTTTAGAAGCCCCCTCAGTTTGGAGCTCTGAGATCTTTAAAACATCTAACTTTCCCACACTCACGAGGGAGTGTGATCCTAGGAGTGAGATCCTATGATCCTAGGAGTGAGACAGTGAGTCTTCAGGGTTGGATGGGATAGTGACAGCTGCACATGGCTTCAACACAGGTGCTGCCCCATCTGCGTGGGTGCCCGGCACATCCAGCCCCTCTGCAGCTTGAGGTAACCCAGCCTGAAACAGAAAGGGGTGGATTATACTAGCTGCTCCCTCATGTCCTTCCCAGGCCTAGAATCCTTGGCTTCCAAGTCCACCTAGCCTTTGAGATGGCATTACAATGGGACCCTTCGGATGCCTTGATGGGTTTTTGCCTCAAGGCTGGAGTACCAGGATTGACTTCCGCCTAGTAAATTCCGTGCTATTGTGAGAAACTCAAAGCTCTTTAGAGACTTGTGTGCGTGTGTGTGTGCGTGCACACGCACGCATTCATACCCATGTGTGCTGTACCTAGAGTCCCTTAGTTCCTTACTATTAGACCTCAGCAGGGACTATTTTGTTTCATGTATTTATTCATTCAAAACATAGATGTTGCTCACCTGCAATAGCAGACTGTGCTTTATGATATTTTCACCCAAGTTGCTAGCATGTTCTCTACTAAAAAAAAAAAAAAAATTCTTCCAAGACATCTAACGTTTGGCATCTTGAAGAGAACAGGATGCTTAACGTGCATGAAGTAAGTTCACAGAACTGGGGTGGACTTAGGAAACGTGCAAGCTCCCTCTGCTCCCTGCTCCTTCCCTGCCTGCTTCATGCTGCAGGACGCTGAAGGGGATGAGGTGCATCCTGCCTCCCTGGCTTTCTGGCTTCTGGTTGTGTTTGGCCAATGGAGAACACTACAGGAGATCGGAGCAAGGAAGGAGCGTGGCATTGGGATGTTCATTTCTCTAGTTCCTTTCCTGTGGCACCACACAGTGTGTTCCTGAGTCAAGGTCACTTCCCTTCTCAAGACAACATTCTCTAGAAAATATTTCTCCCTTTGGATTCTAGAAATCATGCCTTCCCCCTTCAGGACTGGGCTAGTGATGGTGACTAGTCCTGGCATACTAGTGCTAGTTACCAGCCCTGGTGGTTTTCTTACCCTGCCTACACCTTTGTAAAGAATCTCCCTGATTAGACTCACTTCAAATTATCCAATTTGAATGTGCCATCTGTTTCTTCCCAGGACCTTGAATGTTAAAGATCATGTATTCCTCATTTGACAGAGGAGGAAATGCAGGAAGTGACTTACCCAAAGTTACTCAACTAGGGAGAAAGCCAGGGCTCAAGCTGATGAAGCCTATCATGAATATGGAGCACACTGACCCAGATTTTTCTGTTTTCTTGTATTTCGTCTTTTCTTCCTGGCCCCTGGAAGATGCTGTCAGGAGGTTTCACAGTGTAATTAATTATGCTGGCACATCCAATGAATGGAACTATGATTTAGCAAGTCTACTTGAGATGCTGATAAATTAAATAATGAAATGCACATTTCAGTTTCAGTTAAGAGAATCCTAACCTAGTTGAGGAAAAGAGCACAACCTCACATTTCCTTTCTAAAAGAGGGACGTTTTCTAGGACTCCTATGCCGAGATGCCCCTCCCTTTGTGGCCCCCTTTTTCCCATGTCAGTTCTCCGCTCAGGAATCAATTATAGCCATGTAGGGATCAAATGAAATAACTTATCTGAAGTATTTTTAAACAATGTAATGTTCTTTATAAAATGCAAAAGATTATAGCTATTCAATCTGTAAATATTTGATTGCAGGATAGTATTTGCTTATAAACAGCCTTTTTGCTCATTGCTTATTACATCAAATCCAAGCCTATTTGTCAAGATGTTAAGGTCTTATAAAAACATACTGCCTTTCCTCCACAGCTCACTCACTTTTTCATCAGGCATTGTGGGCTCGTGGAACTAATACAGATAAACTGGAGTCACTTGTGGTTCATATATTCACTCAGGGTCACCATATATGGCTGTGTAGGCTGTGTCCTGCACAGAATGTCACATCTAAGGTATTTGCATCATCGATGCTATAGATCTTTATGAATTTTTTTTTTTTTAGTCAAAGTCTCACCCTGTCGCCCAGACTGGTGTGCAGTGGTGTGATCTCAGCTCACCGCAACCTCCACCTCCTGGGTTCAAGTGATTCTCCTGCCTCAGCCTCCCAAGGAAGAGATAACTTTTCCTAATACGACCTTCTCCTAGCTTCATGCTAAAGCAATTATATATGTTTATGAAAATCATTTATTTCCAGTTTTATAATCTAATCAAGGGAAATCTCTTAGCATAGAGATGACAAATATTTGCCACGTGTACCACCACACTTTGCACAGTAGCCATCGTGGCTCCCTTCCTCACCAAGTCTGGATGCAACCTACACCATGTGCCAGGCAACCACTGCCAGCCAAATGGGGTTGGCACACTGGCTGATATCCACTTGCTGTCACTGCTCAAGAAGACTGTTGTAAGGATTTCAGGATTGTAGATCTATAGCACCTGGAACAATGAGCACAATCATCATATCTTTCCAGGCATGATAGATTCACCATCTTAAAATCCTGATGAGGCTGGGCACAGTGGCTCACGCCTGTAATCCCAGCACTTTGGGTGGCTGATGGGGGTGGATCACCTGAGGTCAGGAGTTCAAGAGCAGCCTGGCTAACATGGTGAAACCCCGTTTCTACAAAAATACAAAAATTAGCCAGGTATGGTGGTGGGTGCCTGTAATCCCAGCTACTCGGAAGGCTGAGGCAGGAGAATCACTGGAGCCCAGGAGGTGGAGGTTGCAGTGAGCTGAGATAGCACCAACGCACTTCCGCCTGGGCAACAAGAGTGAAACGCCATCTCAAAAAAAAAAAAAAAAATCCTGATAACTGTGGTCATCTCAGGCTCTTCCACCAGAGCCCTGTGAATGTTCTCCAGGTCTGCATGCCACTCCCTTTGTTGGCAATGTCTGGCTCCCTCCCTACCACCAGCCTATGCTCTGCCTCAGCTCATTGCTCAAATATGAACAGAACCTCGGTCTACGTCAGCATGGTGCTTGCTACCGAGTGCATGAGTGCATGATGGCTCCCAGCAGCACACACATCCCCACTGACCTCAGCTCAGTCTCCCTCCTCCTTTGAACTCTAAACTCCACACAGACCCAGACTTTGTTGCTCTCTGCTAGTCAGCACTCAATGGTAATTTGTAAGTCTTTGCAAAACTCATTGTAATTCTTTTGTGTGCCCCGGCTCTACATTCCTATCGAGGGCAAATCCCTTAAAGACAGAATCTTTTCCTTCCTTTTAGGTTCGATATTCTGCTCACATGGGAACTCAACAAGCCATATTGCTTTGGTCACATAGGGCGCCTTGAAAAATAAGCCATGACCATTTGTTATAACTGGTCCCTGGTTACCTTTTTCATACAAGGCTAAGAAAATGAATGTAGTCATAAAATGATTATTGCTCTCCCGGTCCAAAAAGTAAATTTAAATTCTTTTCTTTCTAAGTCCAAAAAATACAAAACTAATTGAGAGCTCCTGATATTGTTATAATACTATTCCTTATAATAAGTAATAATAGCATAAGTCAAAATACAATTTCTAATGCCATTACTACTAACTTTGTTAGGATTCATTTCTTCCTCTCCCCCCTCTCATTTGGCCAAATGCATTTCAGTAAGTGCATATGGGAGCTGAGAGGATGATAAAGAATTATGAGTTTCAGTATTTATTCTATGCTCTCCCAATATTGCAGCTATATTCCAGATGAGATGGCATTTTGACTGTGGGTGATGTGATTAATGCCCAAATATGGACTGAAAAATGGAAAGGGAGGCACAGTGACGGGGCTGCAGGGAGGAGGTTGGGGAGGTATTTTTCATTTAAGTGTCAGGCTACCTAGGCGAGGAAATACAGTTGTTGATGATAAATATGCAAAAATGAAACAGAATAAAATTTTGAAATGTGATCTTTTTGAAAATCTAAAGCCTGTAGGGCCTTGGTATGTGGGTGGAGGGCTCTGAGATATAGAGGAAATTACTGATGATTTCTCGTCTCAACTTCATCTGTAAAACGGGAGTACTGGAGCCACCATCAGTGCCACGTCTGTTGTGTCGAGGGTTGAAAACCAGGGGCTTGGGTGCAATTGCACAGGCTGGGCCTGTCCTGGAGCTCTCTGTTGTCCTCCTCTCCGTGGAAAGCTTCATTTCATCTCTTGCCTCAAGCTCTTTCTGGACTTCTTGCTAGCTCTTTTGAAAACATTTTTTAAATTGTGGTAAAATATTCATAAGATAAAATTTACCATCTCATCCATTTCAAGTGTACAATTCAGTGTCATGAAGTTCATTTGCGTTGTGTTGCAATGATCACTGCCATCCATCTCTAGAACATTTTTCACTTTGCAAAATTGAAACTTCATACTAGTTAAGCAGTCACTCCCCATTCCCTCCTCCCCCCAGCCCTGGGTGGCCACCATTCTACTTTCTGTCCATAAACGACTCCAGGTGCATCATATAAGTGGAATCGTGTAGTATTTGTCTTTTTGTGTCTGGTTATTTCATTTAGCATAATGTCTTCAAGGTTCACACACATTGTAGCAGGTGTAAGAATTTCCTTCCCTTCTAAGCCCAAATAATATTTCATTGTACCACGTTTTGTTTATCCATTCATCTCTTGATGGACAATTGTCACTTAACAAGCTTCTAATGGGCTTCTCATTGCCAGGTCTTGTAATAGGCACAGGTACATGCTGGAGAATAAAATGGACATCATCCCTTCCCTTGCCAGGCATACAGTCCAGGCAGCACCCTTAGTACTGAGTTTGAGTCATAACTTTCCTAATGCAAGTCCCTTGAGGGTATAGACCACGGCTGGCTTCTTTGGTGGTTCCCAAACCCCTAACAGAGCTTTGTACAGAGTTAATGCCTAGTTAAGATTTGCTGAATGAATGAATGGGTAAACCTAATAAGCACTTGTAAACTATCAGTTTTGTAAATGCATGATTTCTCTTGAAATCCTTCTCTTGAAGTTTCATCCCCAGAGAGTATTTGCCATAGAAGTGACTTCCAAACAGAGCATGGATCACTCAAGGTTTTATTACTCAGAGGTTCTTGTTACTTCATAAATCTTGAGCTCCCCCAATGTAAATTGCCTTCAAACAAGCAGAACAATGACACAAGCATTCTTTTTATCAAGGGCCTGGTATTAAGACAGATTAACTTGGAGGAACAGCACCAGCCTGGGTATCTGCTCCATCCCTCATTCTTATTGTGATTAATGAGATGGGGCACATATTTTTTTTTTTACTCTGCCTGAAAACATATTGAGTTTATGCCTCATCCTACAATGTTAAATATTGTCTTAGAATTACATTATCTCTTACACAGATGGATGGGCTTGGTGCTGTGTGTACTGCTGACAGTTTTCTTGAAGTGGAACCAGGATTGGTGAGGGAATCATTCAGCCGTGATTACAGCTGGAATGCATGCAGAGACCTCCAGTAAAACTAGAGTAAACAGGTATGCAGTGAATCCAAAAGCAAAGGATTAATGCAAAGATGCTGCAGACCAAGAACCGAGACAGTCAAGGTAGATCGTCTTTATGGGGGGTGGGCAACTAACTAGTAATCAGGCCGATATGAAGACATGGAACTCTTCAAGGGATCATGTCTTCATAGTTGTAACTCAAGTGCCTTAGCACCAAGTAAGGACCTAATAAATACTGCTTAAATGAATGAATTTATATTTTTCAAACTATTTTGGTATTTCCTATTTTTAGTCTTAAGTTGATTTATAAGATAGGTAATGAATTATGAGTCCCATTTTACAGGTGAAGAAACTGAGACACAAGTGGCATTATAGGTCTCTCAGGCTACTAGGAGCTGGGATTAGAGGTCTGGTCTATCGAATTTGTATCCAGGGGCTGCTCTTCTACTTAATTCATTCATCTTTTCAACAAATGTGTGTTGAACAACTAATATGCTCCAGGTTCTGTATTTGATTGTGGGTGAGGGTTACTGAAGATGGGAAAGCTGTGATATCTTTCATCAGGAAAATCAGACCCTATAGATTACATAGCTATGAAAAAGCATCGTTACAACCAAGTTTCCAAGACAAAGAACCATGCATGGGCAGCATACCGTGGCACATAGAGATCTGGGGAATTGACTTTGCTTGGGGAAGCTGGAAACACTTTAGAGAGTGGGTAACCTTTCCATCAGAGGAGTTTTCTGGCTTAAGAATCCCAGCCCTGGTGCATGAGTGAAGGCAGAGAACTAAAACAGCTGCATCTTCAGGAATCCCAGTCAACCTGGCTGAGATGTGGGCACAGGGTGAGGCGTGGCAGAAGGAACACTGGAGAAGCAGCAGGGTCTGGATTTACTGGCATTCAATTAACAAAATCTATAGAGCTCCTACTAAGTGCTATGAATGGTATTTAGTGCTGTCGTTCCTGTGGATGTAATGAGATCTATAAAATTCTTGCTCCCATGGAGCTTTCTTTCCATAGGTCGGTGCAAAGGTAATTGTGATTTTTGCCATCGCTTTCAGTGCATTACTGTAATTACTTTTGCACCAACCCGATAGTGAGGCGATTTGGACTATAAACAAGGAATCAAATATATTAGTTAATTTACCAGTTGCTAGTGGTGCTAAAAGGAGCTAAAATAAATACTGAGACAGAGAAAAACATAGGTCACAGTGGGAATTACTGAGTGGTGGTTTTCCAGCTGAGCTCTGAAGGATGAGTGGTAGGTGACAGTATAGAGCTAAGGGAAGGTGTCCCATCCTAGGGAGCAGTGAGTACAAAGGGCCTGTGGCCAGCAGAAACAGATGGGCAGCCAGCCTGGGGACAGCATGTGATAGAAGGTCAGAGAGGTAAGCAGAGCCAGGTCGGTCACACAGGGCTTTATGCTGAAATTTTATTCTGAGACCAATAGGAAGCCATGCAAAGGTTTTATAGTGAGGTGGCTTGCTGACATAATTTGATCTATATTTTTGATGTCTGTTATGCTGGCTGCTGTACAGAGAAAGAAGGGAGCGAATTGGAGGCAGGAAGGGCCCGTCAGGAGGTACTGCTGCATCAGTGGGTAATGTTCAAACAATGGGAGAGGCAGTGAGGGGTGGAGTAATAGGGAGAGACGAGAGAGACCTTGAGGCTCATCAGCAAGGCTGGACTGACCCCATAGCAGATAGGGAGCCAGTGAATGATCCTAAGCAGAAGAATAACCCAGTCAAGATGGCACTGGGTTGGTGCTAAGGTTATTGTGGTTTCTGCCATTACCTCCAATGGGAAAAACCACAATTACCTTTGCACTATCCTAATAGAAGGTCACTTTGACAGCTGGGTGGAATGGGGAGGCAAGGAGCCTAGAGCCATGGGGTGAGTCTAGGGTGACTGTGACAGCAAGCAGGGATGCGAGCTAGAAGTGGGGCAGAGACCCCAGGCTACTTATGGCCTGTGGCCACCCCAGGGTCCCAGCATGGTTAGGATCGTGATGGAAAATGCAATTCCTGTCTGGGAGGCATTAGTAATTGGCCAGGGTGAGGGAGGAAAGATGGGCTGAGAGTAACTTGATAGCCTTTGGGCCTCTCAGTGGAGCAGCTGGCCTGCTCTGGGTTCTTAGGTGGGAAAGCTGTGAATTCTCTACTGGGTGGGACACCACGATGGATTGCCTGGGAGCCACACAGCCCCAGCATGCCTCTGTGGGAGGGGAAGGGGGTCCAGGGACCTGATGCTGTGGAGACTCTTGGGCCACCAATGGCACCTGGGTGAATGTGCTATCTCAAGACGACTGAACTATCTTTGGTGGCAGTGAGCTTCCTATCATAAGAGAAGTTCAAGTGGACTCATAAGTACTTGGCAGGGGCTTCAGATACCAGGTGGAAGTGGTACTAGATGTCCTGAATGTCCCCTTCTGCCAGCACCCCTGGTTCCCTCAGGTTCTGGTGAGCTTGGGAGGAGTTCTTGGTCAGGTCAGGCACTCCTGAGATGACTGAAACCTCACTGTGGGTGGAAGAGGTTGAAAGCTTCCTGGAACTGTGCTTCTGGATGTCCCAGGCCCTGCTTGTGGTGGCTGTGGGCTTCAGGCAGTTGCTTCATACCAATAAATTAAATGGGTGGAGGGCAGCCTAGGAACTGTAGCGGCCACCTCACACATCAGAGAATTCATTGAATGGCAGAGAAACCATCATTCAAGAGGCCAACACCAGCACCCTTCAGCTCTCTCCATATTCTAAGCAGCTAGACTAATTTGAAAAAAAAAAAAAAAAAAAAAAAAAAAAAAAAAAAAGTGAGTTAGGGGTAGAAAAAAAAAAAAAAAAAAAAAAAAAAAAAAAAAAAAAAAAAAAAAAAAAAAAAAAAAAAAAAGTTTGGTTTGGTTTGGCAACCAGCAACACCCATGCATGGGGTGAATGAATAGAGAAGAAAACTCAGCCCTGACATAATATAAGTGGCTGCAGATATTGTAATAAAACACACATGGACTCCTATAGCAATGCTCTGGACTAATGAGTTCAGCTTTGCTACAGATTGGCGGCTAGCTCCTCCAGAGCCAGTTTTTTTTCTGAGAGGCATCTCGCCTCACCTGATGATCTTTAGGACCAGTGATCTCCAAGGTAGCTGTGGCCAGGGGAGGAATGGCTGACTAGGTGGGTGCAAAGGCTCTAAGTAAGTCTCTGCCAGAGATAGTTTTCTGGGGGCAAGAGGACTCACTTTCCTTTCTCCATGTACAGAGTTCTCAGATCAGGGATCAAACTTTGGGCATTTAATCCCTTTTTCCAATTCTGCTTGCTTCTTGTTTTTCTTTATATTATTCTATTAAATAAGCTACAACAAATACCAATTGTTTTTACTGCTAGATCAAGCCAAGGAGCATAGAATATGGCCTCTAGTGGGGTAATAGGAGGCGATTAAAGAATGAGACACTCATGATCAGGTGTAGAAAGGTGAGCTCATCAGGGGATAATGCACTGGACTTTTTAGAAAATATGGGACTTGGCTTTAGAAGTTGAGCAGAATTTGGAGGGGGTAAAGAAGACTGAAAGAGTGTTTTGGGTGGGACACTGGGGAACAACCCAGCTTATAGCTGAGAAAGATGCTTAAAGTAAGAGGTGAAAGTATCAGTGAGGATGTGGAGACACTGGAATCCTTGTGCACTGTTGGTGGGAATGTAAAATAATGCAGCCATTATGGAAACATTATGGTAACTCCTTCAAAAATTAAAAGCCAAATTACCATAGGATCCAGCAATTCTACTTCTAGGCATATATCCAAGAAAAGGGAAAACAGGGTCTTGAAGAGGTATTTGCACAACCATGATCATACCAGCGTTATTCACAATGGTCAAATGTTGAAAGCAACTCAAGTCTTCACTGATAGATGAATGAATAAACCAAATGTGGTATATACATACAATGGAATATTATTCAGCCTTAAAAAAGGAAGAAAATTCAGACACATGTTACAATATGGATGAACCTTGAGCACATTATGCTAAGAGAAATGTCAATCACAAAAGGACAAATACCATCTGATTCTACTTTTATGAGGTACCTAGAGTAGCCAAATTCATATAGACAGAAAGTGGAATGGTGGTTGTCTGAGGTTGGAGGTAGGGGGAAATGGGAAACTATTGGACACACAGTTTCAGTTTGGGATGATGAAAAGGTTCTAGAGATGGATGATGGTGATAGTTGCAAAGCAACGTCAATGCACTTAACACTACTGAACTGTATATTTAAAAATGATTCAGTTGGTAAATTTTATGTGTATTTCACCTCTGTTAAATAATTAAAAATGGAAAAAACTAGGAGGCAGAAATGACTTCCAGGCCCAAATCAGGAGGAGCAGGGCTTGACTAAAATGAACATTTCTGTGGCTTCTGTGCTCAGGATAGCACCTGGGGCTTAGGAGGGATTAGGATACTGTAATGAGTTTAACACAAACACATTTAGAGAAGCAAGAACTTCCTAGAATAGGAGCAGGAGAGGCGGGACAAGCTGAGTCCTGACTTAAGTGTCCCTCATGGTACAGAGAGGGGCCATGCAGTCACTCCGCTGATGCATCTGAAGGCCTGTTCGCCAAGCCACTTGCTGATTATAATCAGTTATCTTGGCCACCCAGGTGGCTCTGCCTGCCGTCAGAGAATGCACTGATTGGTCACACCAATTGCTGTATGTTTTATTGGACTTTTCAAAATCCCACTCATGGCTTACATATGTCTTGTGTGAGTGTGGTTAGCTTGAGTCCTGAGCATGTTTGGTCCCCCCAAACTGAGGGTCTGATCTAGAACTTGGGGAGCGCACTGAGAAACTGCGACTCTACAGGGTCTGGCTGGCTTTCTTGAGAGGCTTTTCCACTGTCATTCAACTGATGTTCAAGGAAAGCAGAAAGTACACATGGTCCCTCTGAAACTGTCCTGGCCTCTACCTTCAGTTAACATCTGTATATGGACATGCAATGCATTTCCTTTTTGAATCCTGCTACTGAAAGTAGCATCCTGACCTACCAAATCAGAAGCTGCATTTTACTAGATCCCCAGGTGATTCTCATGCACAACAAATGTTGAGAAGCCCTGCATAAGCCATCTAATTCAGTATCTCCTGAGTGTGCCCAGTCATGGACATCATCTGGGTGTGGATTATTATTACTGCTTTTTTGAGGTGGAGTCTTGCTCTGTTGCCCAGGCTGGAGTGCAGTGGCACAGTCTTGGCTCACTGCGTCTGCTTCCTGAGTTCAAGCAATTCTCCTGCTTCAGCCTCCTGAGTAGCTGGGACCACAGGCATGTGGCAAACTGATTTTTTGCATTTTTAGTAGAGATGGGGTTTCACTGTGTTAGCCATGGTGGCCTCAATCTTGTGACCTCACAATCTGCCCACCTGGCCTCCCAAAGTGCTGGGAATATAGGCATGAGCGGTGGCTCACACCTGGCTTATAGGTGTGCATTATTAAAGAGATCCCCAGGTTCCTTTCTTGCTGATTCTAATTCAGTGTGTATTTTTATTTTAGTAGAAAGGAAAAAAATAGAAATAGGATGTGTGCAGGTATGCCCAACCGTGGACAGTGGGGAACAGGGACATGTAAGCCCTACTAAGAGAAGACCAGGTGCCCATGGTCATATGTAGAGGCTTCTCTGTCACGGAAACTTCTAGAAGGAAAAAGAAGGTAAATTTTGGAAATGTTTATAAGCAACTTGTAGTAAATGCTGGGACACTAAACATTTAAATAACAATTCTGGCTTTGACCTTTTTCAGCATTACTATTTCAGCTTCATCTCTCACTGAAGCATCGTCGACACATCCCTGGTTTCCCCTGATAGATTAAAAGCAGCTTATTTTTCAAAAGCGTAGCTGAGATAGAAAGGCTTAAGGAGAACAGGGGTTCCTTCAACCATGGAGAAGGCTGTTTTAAGAGAAAATTAGATGAGCGAATGCTTTCTGTACTTGCCTGTACAATCCTTTTCAGTCCCTCCTTCTCTTATGCTTTTCAGTGAATATAAAGTCTGAAATCTGGAAGAAAAGAGGCTTTCTACCTTCCAGGCAACTATCTCACTCTGGGTCCTCATGAATCCTTAGAACTTTTATACTTTTATTCATGAATGAATCCTTACCTCCTCCCCCAACTGACTCATCAAAGAGCCATGACTCACCCTAAATTATGCACAAATCAAGGACACATAAATTGGAATCTCCATTTCTTAACATGTCTCTCTTCTTCTGTTCCAATTTATTTCTAACAGAATGCCTTTTACAACAACTAAAATAACCTTTTAGATATGCAATTATAGTGCAGACTTTGGGAACACTGGAGAGCCAGAAAGAATAAAGATAGGGTTGAGGAGAGGCATTTAAAAAGAAAAAGAGAGCTAGAGAGGGGGCTTTATTTACAAGACAATCAAAAGGTAGTTTTCAGGTTTAGCTATGCGATAGGTTTGTGGTTCAGGTTTGGGAGTTGGCACTTTGTAAACAGAAGAATGACCACCCGGTGGCTTTACTCACCTCTCCCTAGTCCAGGATTACCTATGGGGTCATGGGTGTAAAGGAAGCTTTGACACTGGGTTTGGGCCAAGGTGACCAGTGGAGGTGGCCACAATCCCTGACACTCTTGTGGCTTCTCTTACAGGAAAGAAGAAATCCTAGAAGAAATGGAAAGGCTGCTGGGTGAGCAGAGAGGAGGAAGCTGACTCCCTTTCTCTCCTCCTGCCAGGCAGTGACATAAAACCTGTGGCTCATTTAATTAATTCCTTCATCCGCTCTGGCAAGTATGAAATGTCCCTAGCAACTGACATTCTTATGGCCCCTTAAGAGTCCCTGGTGGCAGGTGGTTCCTATTTTAAATCATAAAAATATTAGTTGAAGGGATTAATCAATGAATAAACCAATATTTGTTTAGCATCTGCAATGTGCTTAGCACAGTGCCTCTTGCAATGGTGGGCCAACTAAGCATAAATCATGGCCTCCAAATAGAAGAATGTTTTTTCTACAATGCTTATGAATAGGCTCAGTTCTTCTTCTTTGGGAAGTTGCTTAATTTCCTTGAGCCTTAGTTTTGTTTGCTGAAAACGGAAATTAATAATATTTACTTCATAGACTACTATAAGTATTTAATGTGTACAGCAGTTGTAATATGTTTGCAGCAAAAAAGTCAATAACTAATAGTGAAACAACAATCCCTTTGGGGCAACCAGAAATACCTATACAAAACAATTTGCAAACAAAGAGAGTATTGGATGTTTACAGACTGAGGAAACAGGGTACGGTTTAACGACTTCCAGGCATTATCTGATCAGGTGGGGCGCTAGAGTTTTATTTTGTAGTCTAGACAATTTTACAGAGTTGAGAGAGGAAGAGAACAGAGTGGGCTGATGTTTTCTGAGAAGCCTTCATGAGGGAGGTGATTCATGAATCAGGGGCCCAGGAATACCACTCATTTTGTCTAGCTGTGCCTGCGCTGTGCAAAGCAGACTGAACGATAGGTAAGGCCAAATAAGTGGACTCTGATCCTCTGCCTCTCTGCTCTGCCACCATCTCTCGCACTAGTCCTTCACCCCTTACACTCAGTGCACTTGTCTGTACAAGCATACATCACTTCCTTTCCTCCTTTTCACTAATTTTACTCTCAGCTCTTTTGTCTAGGTATTTTTACAAAATGTCAGCTTTATTCAGGCATAACTTATGTGCAATAAATACTGTCCATTTAAAGTCTACAAGTTGATGAGTTTTAATAATTGTTACATCAGGAAATCACAACCACATTCCAAATATAGAACATTTTCATCTTCACCAACCCTCTCTCTCCCTTCCAAAAAGTTATCTTCTCCCTTTGCAGTCAATCCTGCCCTGCTTCCTGGGCAACCACTGCCCTGCTCTCTGTCACTAGAGATTAGCAAATTAGTTTGTATTTTTTGGAATTATATATAAATGGAAGCACAAACTATGTAGTCTTTGTGCCTAGTTTCTTTCTCTTAGCATAATAATCTTGAGATTCATCCATGTTTTCATATATATCAGTATTTTATTTATTTTTACTGTTGGATAGTGTTCCATAGTATAGATAAACCACAATTTCTTTATTCACCTGTTCATTCATTTTTGGGTCCAGTTTTAGACTATTGTGAATAATGCTGATATTAATTTTAATGCGTAAGGTTTTGTGAGGACATAAGTTTTCATTTTCTTGAGTAAATATTCAGACAGGGAGTAGAATGCCTGGGTTATTTGGTAGGCATATGTCTAATTTTTAAAGAACTGTTCCAATTGTTTTCCAGAGTGATTACACCATGTTACATTCTCACCAGTAGTATATGAAAGTTCTAGTTCCTTTATATCCTTGACAACACTTGGTATGGTTAGTCTTTCTAATTTTAGCAATTGTAATTTTCCTAATGACTAGTGACATCGAGCATCTTTTCATGTTTCATGGCCATTTGTATATCTTCTTTAGTGTAATGTCTATTAAAATATTTTGCCCACTTAATTGGGTGGGTACAAGTTCTTTTCAGATATATATACAGCTAATATTTTCTCCCACACTGTGACTTGCATTTTGATTTTTCAAATGGGCTCTTTTGAAGAGAAAAAGTTTAAAATTTTGATAAATTCCTATTGATCAATATTTTGTTTTATAGTTTATGCTCTTTGTATGCTATCTAAGAAGGCTTTGCTTATCCAAGTTTGAAATGATTTTCACTTATGTTTTATTCCAGAAATGTATAATAGCTTTAGATTTTGTTTAGGTCTCTGGTTTATTATGAGTTAATTTTCTAGACCTGTTAATATACTCCCAGGGCTTGAAGGCCACTCCAACATGCCAACAACTCCTGTTTTTTTTCCTCTAGTCCACATCTTTCCTCCAAACTCCAGACACTTGTGTTCACATGCATTTCCCCTTGGCTGTTTATAAGTTTCAAAAAACTCAACATCTCAAAACTGAAGTTTGTACTTCTCTTTCCACACCTGTGCCTCCATCATTTTTGCCTGTTTTGGTGAATGGCTCTGTCTGCCCAATTGGTCAAGCTAAAAATATCTTCTTCTCTCTTCACCCTGTATCCAATCCATCACGAATCCTGTCCATGGTTTCTTGTACATATCTGCAAGTCATTCACTTCTCTCTATGCCTCACTCTCTATTCAAGACTACCCTCCCTTTCCTTGTGGTTCTGCAAAGGTCTGGGGTTTCCTTACCAATCCCTACCCTACCTCCAATTGACTTGCAGTCCCATCCTTAAACTCTACATCAACTTTCCTTGGCTTTGAAGATAAAGTCCCATCCTTAAACTCTACATCAACTTATCTTGGCTTTGAAGATAATCTTTGTCTTCAATTTCCTTGGCTTTATCTTCAAAGTCAAGGAAAAGTTGATGTAGAGTTTATCTTCATCTCGGAGTTGCAAGATCTTCATTATACAACTGATATTTCATTTCTCTTGTATATCTAGTGGATCATTATATCTCTGAACATATATTAAAACAGACTGAGTATTCCTGATCAATCCTCTGCCTGTCCTTTCCCCTGGCCTTCTCTCCAGTCAGTCTTCGATTTTCTTTCAGGCTCAGATGCGTGTCTTCCCTGATTCCCTCAAAAATGTCCTGCCTCTTTCCCTTCAGGTCCTTTGTATGCTGTTCCCACTCCCAGAAAGGGTCTTGCTACTTGTCATTCCTACTCATCTTTCACACTTGAGTTCAAATGCCACCTCTTGGAGGAAGTCTCTCCTGAGCCCCTGGCCTGGGTCAGGTCCTGCTTGTAAGAACTCCTGGAAGCCTGCACTCCTCTGTCATGTATCACTATAGCAATGACATAATTATACACATAATTGTAGTATTCATTTCCCTCTCTAGCATGTGAGCTTCCTGAAGATAGTGACTGTTTCTCCTTGTCCCTGCTCTATTTTTACCATCTAGCTAATTTCCCTGCACATAATAGAGGAATTCTTATTGAAATAGTATTTAATGAATGGATGGATGAATGAGTGAATGAAGGCAAAGAGAAGGGTAATCCTGAATAGGATGGAAAGGTAGGGGTGATCCATGGGGTAAGACCTCACCAAGATGGCAGGGGTGGGGGTGAGGGGAGGCATAATGGGATCACGTGGTTATGGAAAACACTTTTGTAGATATCCTTTTTGAATTGAGAACTAACAAACAATTTTCTTTCCCTAATCATGTAGCAGACTATCAATTATAGCAAAACCGGTGGGACTTACATCACTCTCATCAACATCAACCTATAATCAGCTTTAGAAGTATATGGCAAAATAGTTTCAACACAGAAGATGTACGTAGAGGTAACTAAGTTCTTATCACATGAGCTTCCTGTTTAGAAACAATTAAGTACAGGTGTCAAAAGGTGCAGGCAAGTGGGGAAAGTTCAATGAGAGGAAGATGTTTTCATAAGCCAATTAGAAAACAGGGGATTATTTTCACTCTTTCTCTGGAGGTTTTGGAAATCCTATTTCCACAGCTGTGAAAGGCCAGCTCAAGCTTGGCTGAGCAGGCTAAGGACAGTTCTGGGTCCAGTGACCTGGGTGAGGGCTCTGACAGTGACAGTGCTGGAGTGCCCTGTCCCTAACCCTAACCCTAACCCTAACCCTAACCCTAACCCTAACCCTACCTTGGTGCTCAGAGTGAGCTCCTGCACAGCAGCAGAATGCATGCAGGCTTAGTAATCTCATCTTGCCTCAGTTTACCTAAGAATACATTATGTACCTGTCCCTCCTCTTGGTGTTCATTACCTAATTTTGCCTATGAATAGAATGAAACAACTCCTCTGCTAAGTTCACTGCTGGGGCTTGGTGGAAGTATAGATCAGACACTGCCTCCTAGTTCCCATACCTGTCCTGATACAGAGAAGGGCAGGAAACATCTCTTTGGCTTGCACTGGTTCTGCTCTCAGTTTTCCCACACAGATACATATGTGGTAAGGCTTTGCCTAGGATCCTCCGTCCTAGGTCCTGGTGGTAGCAGAGCGAAGGGGGCCCACTGGGTAGGTGGTAGAGATGCTGTTCCATGTGGTACATGTTGGGGAGACAGTCTCTTCTCACTGGTATTTGTCCCTGTGCACCTGACATGTCACCTGCCAGGGCCACTGTGAAGTCCTCTGCTGGGGGAAGGAAAAGTGAGGAGCCACCTCTCCACATCTCTTCTGGAGGGGTCGCATCATATAGTGCAGTGGTCTCCATGGGATTAAATCCTGTTACTAGCTGTGTGACAGCAAGTTCAGTCTCTTCATTTGTGAAAAGAGGATAATAATATGTTAGCTTGAAGTCCTACTGTGAACATTAAATGGGTAAAGATAGGTAAAGCCATTTAGAACAAAGTCCAGCATATAGTAAGTGCTATGAAAGTGACAGCTGCTGTTATTTGAAAGCAATGAGGTGGGTCAGCAGTGAGTATGCCGCGTTTTCTATCTCTGGTCATGGACGCTACTGCTTCAGACCTGCCTGGCACAAAATACATCAGATAGCCTTATCATCATCTACTTTCACTCACACATCAGCATGATGCTGGTTTTGAGTTTTAATTTGGAAATATTGCCTAGTCAACAAAATTTATTGAATATCTCTCCTGTGTCAGGCATGGTTTTGGACTTTGGGGACCCCCACAAAGGAAGTTCAGTGTATGTTTTGATGAAGTTGAGGCTGCAGTGGGAAAAGTGGATAGACATACACACAGCCAGTGAGCTTCCATGGGACTAGGGCTGTTATATGCAGAGGTTTAGGGGCAGCTCAGAGAGAAGTGACCCTCAGCAACAGGGGGTTCAGACTAATCTCCCCCAGAAGGTGCCACACTCACATTGCTGATAATCATAAATCTCAGAGCTTCAAGATCTTCATTACACAACTGATATTTTATTTCTCTTGTGTATCTAGTGGGTCATTATATGTCTGAACATATATTAAAATATACTGAATAGATTCAAGCAGCTTTTACTGAGGTACTGTGTTAAGAGCTTTCATCCACATTAAATCATTTAACCAATGCTCTATGAGGATGCCCAGGTTTCTTCAGCAACCAGGATGCCAGATAGAATAATTTTTTGATGGATGGAGTCCATTACCAGTTTAGGCCATGAGCCCAGGTGATTGAAAAAGCATTAATCAGGCTATTGTCCTGGTGTTGCCACTCTCTCCAATTTTTAAACCTCCTGCTACTAATGGAGATATTATCTGACTCTCCTGATGATAAAAGAATTATCTCATAAAATCACCACATGATTATCAGGATTGCTGCCTTGCTTTTTCACCAGTTCCAGAACATGGCTTAATTTTTAAACTAGAGCATTGACCAGTGTCCTTCGTGTTTTTCTGTATGCTTTGTTTTACCTCCAAAGACTTCTGGCTGTATGATTTGTATTTAAACCTAGATGTCATGTGTGCGCACGGTGTATGATTGACAGAGAAGGAGAACCTCTCCTCCCTTCAGCTCCTCCTCCACCCGTCTTTATTTCACTCTGAGATCACCAAGTCAAACTCCGTTTATAAATTTACTTCCCAAACCTGAGCTCTTAAAAGTTTTCACCTAGTTCAAGCCCTCCCTGGGGATATGGAGAATAAAACAGGGTTGGTGGTGGGCTGCAGGGCTCCCCAGGTCCCTTCTGTGCAGTCCAATAGCAGAGAATGGGTCAGAATAGGTATGCGGCTGTCTCTCTGGCACTAACTCCAGGCCCATTTTAAATAACACATCTAAATGTTAATGCACACTTAAGACAACAGTGCAGCTCATACTCTTCCCAAATTGATTCATTTTGCAGTGGGCCTGATGCAATTTACCTAGTATAAAAATGTCTCTGGCAATTAGGGGAATAAAGGGGCAAAGCTGGCGGGCTACAGGGATGACAAACAAAGCAAAATGATGTGAAAGCTGGGGCCAGAATTAAATTTCTTTCTGAATCAGACATTTTTGGGAATGTCAATAGTGAACAAGAAAGGGCTTCTTTGCCTGCAAGAAAAACTTGAGGATTGTCCATTTGGAAAAAAAAAAAAATCAAATAGTCTAAGAAATGGTTTTAATGAAATGCTGCAGCAGTTTTCATGGCTCCTAATGGTGTCAACTTAGGCGGCTGGGGTTCAAATGCAGAATAAAGCTAGCAAAAGGGGAAGCCAGGCTTAAGCCACATCAGAGGGTGGAGGTTCCAGATCACTGAAGAACAAGCCCCCCTGATTCCTTTGCTGGTAAGATTGCACCTGAACAACACGGCTGGCAAATATGCTGTAGAAGAGACTAAAATACTTAGCCTGGGAAAAAAGTGAAGAAGTGATATAAAAACTGTCCTCAAAGAGAAAGACAGACTGCCTTGTTAGGAGAAAGTAAGCTTGCTCTGTGTGACTCTAGAGGACAAATAGAGGACCAACCAGATCATGATGAAGTAGAAGGAACTAACGTATGTTGGGTACTCATCTGATTCTAGGTGCCTTGTATCACATACTATTTCATAGGGAAATTGTAGTAATAAATGAAATCATATGCCTTTGTAAGAAGAACATGGTAAACACTCAATACACATTGGCTATCATGGTTAAAAGCATTATTTTCATAAAGATCCTACAAGGTTTGTGTATGCAACACAAGAGGTTTGAAGACATTGAATAACCTTTTAGAGACATTCAATACTTTTCCAATGTTATAAAGCCAAGGGGCCATCAGCAGGTTCTACTGGGAGTTCAAGCTGCTCTACAATGGGTTGGTCTGTTTTGCAAGGTGGTGAGCATTCTGCTGCTGGAGCCAGGCAAGTCAAGGCCAGATGAGCTTTGGAAGAGCCTCTTGCATTGGTTTGGGGAACAGGATAAAGAATTTGAATTTAATTTGAATTTAATTACTTTTAAGGTTCATTTCTGCTTCAGAATGATTGAAATATTTTTCAGGTTCTGCTAACTAGATTATGCCTTTAACCCATAAACAGTCATGTAGGAATGTGAAATTGGAGAGGCAGTCATGGATGAAGGCCAAGGACTAAGAACTATGGACAAATGACAAAACGCAGGAGTTTTTATTTCCATCTGATCTCTGGCTTTGCCAACAACCAAATTTCCTGGCTCACATCCCACACGCAATGTACCTGCTGCCACCAGCTCCCCAAACCCCGGAGGCTTATCTGTAAGTTACATAACGTGGCAGAGATTAAATAAGAAAGTTGTTAGACACGTGAGGCTTTTTAGAAATGGAAGTCATCTGGGTCTACTGAGAGGAGAGCCAATGGGCACAAGGAAGCTCCCAGGGCAGGTGGCCAGGCCACTGAGAGAGCGGCTGGAACATGCCAGACAGGGAAGTCACTCTTAGGTCTGCAGGTGAACATCCAATAGAATGCTGATTAGAATTTAATACAGTCAGAGAGAAATTTTAGTCCTAAGAGAAACAAAATCATGGAGGCAATCTTTAGGGAACAGCTGGACAGAATGCAATTGGAATTCATCCTAAATTATCTGAAAAGATAAAACACTCAACAGAAGTCAATGTGGTTAAGTGGTGATGTAAAGACTAGTAAACTAACTGGGGGAAAATTACTAAGTAGAAGACCTGATTGGAAGAACAGGAAATATGCAGGAAATAGCTCAGAAAATTGGAGGAACTAAAAGGCGTACAGACAGGGCAATCACTGAGCATGGGAACCATCTCATTTCTGAGACTAACAGAGGCCAGCATTTGGTTGGTGGTGTGAGATGCTTATGGCTGCAAATGGAGGTAACCCAGGCTGAAGACAGTCATTCTATTGGAGGTTGGGCAGAAGGAAGTGAGTTGTTCTCAAGAACAGAGACAGAATTTTGGTCAAGAGCATTCTGGATGCATTCTTAAAACCATGTCTCAAGCTTTCAAATAGTTTCTGGTCCAATTAATTAGTTCGTTTAATAAGAATTTATTTAACACAGACTATGAGTCAAGTGCTGTGCCAGGCACTGCAGATACAGTGATAAATAATGCCCACCCCTATTCTTGGGGGACCTGATGGGTGAGGAAGACATGTAAAAGAACAAACATGGTCCAGTGCTGTGAGAACACCAATAGAGATGTGGAACAGGCAGCAGATGATGGTGCAGTCAGCTCGCTCACAGAGGGTCTGGGGTCTCAAGAAAGGCTTTGTGGAAAAGGAGCTAAGAGATTTCTTCTTGAAGGAGAAGAAGGATTGTTTTTGATGATCGGGAAGGTGAGGGAAGGCAAGAGGGCTAGAACTGCCTTGCTTCGCTGGGGCGCAACTGTGAGTAGTTTTATATGAATGAATCATGGGTCCAGAGAAATGGGGTGAGCCAGGCTCAAGAGGGGTGAGGCTTGATCAGTGGCTTTGAGTGTCATGCTAATAAACAGCTCAGACTTGGTGCTGGGTTTCACAGGGAACCCCTGAAGGATCTGAGGCTGAAGATTAACAGCCCGTGATATTCACTTGTCAGTTCTCTCATCCAGGTCTTCATTTGCTTCAATGTGGGGCTTCCTGATGCCCAGGAAGAGTCACTGAGGTGATCATTCTATGACTGCAGGAACGTTTCACAGAATGAACAGCAAATACCAATTTGACCGTGGCTTCTCCTTCACACTCCTATGGGTGAATTGAAAGCCTGGATCACGTAGTGGGGCTAAGAAAAAAGCAGCACAGCCCATAGCTCTTTCCTTAGACTCCTATTATATGTGCATCATTTGAGCTAAGTTGCCCTGCAGGGTGGAGCAAGGTCCCAGATCCTCAGGTACCCTGGTGCCCTCGGGTGACTGATCTGAAGAAACATCTTCAGCCACTGGCAATAGTAGACTTCATGTCCTGGGCTCAGCCTGCTCTCAGTGGCCTCCCTTAGGGACCCTCCCATTTCTTACCACTGTAAGACTTCCCCACTGGCAGGGGGAACACGACCAGTCATTGGAAAGCAGTGGGATCACTCATTCACTGAGCTTACTGATGTGAGATTCTCCCAGGAATAGAAATCACATCAAATCTGTATGTAGACTTTGTGAAGCCCTTTGAATTCAAAATCTTAAGGCTGCTATGGCTCTTAACTAAGGCTATGAACCATAAGAGAACACATTTCTCTAAAAGCCAGGAGTTTAGCTAGGCATATGTGTGTGGTTCTCTAAATAAACAAAGAGGAAAACACAAACCTAGAAGTAGGCCAAGTAAAGAGAAAGAAGGAGGTTTGCTTTGAGGCTGGGTGTGAATGCAGAGGGGAAATGGGCTACTAGGCAGGTCACGGCCATCAGCTCCAGTTGCCTAGACAGTTTCTTTACAGCTTAAATACCTGGTAATCACATCACCCAATTCCATCTCCTCACCACAGACTTGGTTTCTGAAGGTGAAGGCAACTGGGTTAGAATGGAGCTTCAGGAGACAGGAGAGCTGAGGCCAGGCTTTCTGGATAGACACTTCACGATCTTCAGCAGGGCTGGACGTAAGTCTCAGGACTGCCTGCTCTCTAAAACAGGCTTCTGTGCATCAAAGCCTTATAACTTTGCCCTTTATTGTGGACAGGAAGGATTGCATACCACTATAAAAAATGCAGCTGGGTATTTATAAAGAATAAATAAGGATTAATAATGATGAACACATAAGAATATATCTTTAATTATCAGCTGGTAATAAGGTAGCTGCCACCTACAGAGTGGTGATTGGGAGCAGGAACGGTGGAGCTGAATTAGCTGGGCTCAGATCCAGTCTACTCCTTATAAGCTGTGCAGCTCTAGGCAGGTTACTTAGCCTCACTGAGCCTCAACTTTCCCACTGTAAAAGAGGCAGCGCTAGTGCCTCCCTCACCAAGTGGTGGTACACATAATATTAGATGAGCTGACACATGCAAAGCGCTTAGAACAATGCCTGACACCAGAGAGCAAGCATCAAGTGAATCTTCCTCTTTTTCTTCCTCATTATCATACAAATAATGGGGAATGAAGGAAGGGAGGTGAATTCCTGCCTGGGATGCCGGGTCCTGTCCCTTCCCCAGCAGCCTCATTCTCTCCCTGTCTTTCACGTGTTGGCCCTTAAGAGCCAACAGGAAGCGCACACTGGGTCACTGTCAACTGTGGGGAAAGACAAGCTGGTAACTGGATGGTCGCAAGGCTGCGTGGTCAATGCTATTTGAGAAACCCTAAAAGGGCTTTTCAGAGGAGGGGACACTGCGTGTGTAAGGGTTTCTGTAGTGGAACAGGGGTTAAGGGCAATCCACGAAGAACCTCCATCCCCATCCATGGCTATTCTTCTTGCAAACTGGGGAGTGAAGGGGAAATAGGCCAATCCTGGAGTCCTGGCTCATACCATAAAACCCACTTGCGCTGGGGTAAAAAACGTTGCATGCACGGACTGTCAATATAGGTACTTGGAGTTTTCACCAGGGAAGAAGATACTACAAGGGAAAATGTGGAAATGAGGGAAGTGCCTGAATTCAGAGGGAGGTCTTTTGAGTGTTTGCAGCAGGACATTTGCTACAAGAAGAGGTGGTGGTGATTGTGGGGCCCCGGGATGAGGCTTTGCTGTTTGAGGACTGCTTTTGTGGAGAAGGATGGGTTTTCTTGCCACATAAACCAGTGGCCACAAACACATGACAGTGAGCACTCTGAGAGCCAGGATAAGGAACTGGGTGGGAGAGGGAGGGAGAAACCAAGAGCATCATGGCCACAGCTCATCACCTGTGTCCTTAGGCTGTCCTCTGCACACGTGCACTTTCTGTGTAGGATGACTTCTTCTCATCATCCACCTGACACCCCTCCCCTGCTGCAGAGCCAGCTCAAGTGCTCTTCTCAGGGCTACCTTGCCTGACAGTCACCAGCATTCCCATAGCACCCAATGTGTAGCACCCATTACATCCCTTTCCTGATGGCATCATAACTGTGTCTTGTCATCCAATTCTAAACCTCGTTGGGAGCCCATTGAAGGCTGAATGAACTTCCAGAGTCCATCCAGTGCCTAGGATCAAGCATGACTCATAGACGTTTGTTGACAGAATGCACACGTGAACTGAGTGAATTTCTTGACACCAGTGTTCTGTTGCTAAAATTCCTGCACCTATTTTTACCATCTCCCTCCCCATCGGGAAATGGTAAGGCTCAGTTAACACCTCTGAGATGAGAAGCGTCTGTTTCTATGCATTTTGATTTCTCTTTGTATACAATATATATTTATCATTATGGGATTGGCCAAGACGCCATTGTGACAAGCCATGGGGTTATAGGTATTCACAGTTCTCTCATCATCCTGGTGTTCAATCCATCAAATATCCAGGGCAGAGTGAGAAAGCAAAAGCAGCGGCTCAAAAGAGCCTCACTACAAGCCTTCAGCTGTCAAATCTCGAAGGTCACAACTGGCAGAAGCTGATGGTCTTTTCATTTTTTTTTTTTTTTTGATACCCATCAATGAAAGCAATCGTGAGTAAAAGTTGTACCTGCCAGGAAAGGAATTGTCCTTTGTACTTTATGGCAACCTTCACAGTTGAGGTGCATTTTGACAGCTGCTTCTTGAGCCCCGGGGAGGGTTACACATTTATCCCTGGGTGTGGGTGGAGGGCAGGGAGAAAATACTTTTCATCTTTCCAGAGACTCTTCTGTGATCTTGAGCAGGGCTTTAATTTTTAGACCCAGGGCTTAGGTTTTAGAACTGGCTTCGATTGATATGGTATCCATCCACCTAACATAGAACCACTACAATGTGCTTGGAACTGTGCCGGGCACTGCTAGCATAAAAAGGTGTGCAACCCAGAGTCTCATTCTTCAAGGCTTGTGGCCCAGAATTAGATGACCAAATATCACAAGAGTCCCCTTGAGAAGAGCTCTGTGTGTGTGTGTGTGTGTGTGTGTGCGCACGCGCGCGCGCGCGCGCGTGGCCAGGAACAATTGCATACACACCATAGTTGGATAAGAACAGCTCTTAGTCTCCTCAGAGCCAGGCATGATGCCAGGGTTCAAGGATCTCTTCAGAAAACAACGTGAGAAAAGAAATGGGCCCAGAAAAGCTGTGTTCCCCTGCGTTACCCATGACTGCAGGCAAATTATGGAAGCTCTCTGAGAATCGGTTTACCCATCTATAAAGGAAGTGAATAATGTGTATGGTACAGATCATAGTAAAGGTGAAATGAGTTGATGGATGTTGAATCACTTGGCAAACTGAACATGCACTGTACAGATATATACCACAAATATTAACAATATAGTATCTGCTTCTTGAGAACAAAAAGGAGGATTGTGGCTCTGTTGTTAACCTGGGACCTAGATGAGAGTCAATAAGTGAAGTGCAAAGAGCACAGATGAATGGAGGGTAGATGGATGGATGGATGGGTGGATGGATGGATGGATGGATGGATGGATGGGTGGATGGGTGGATGGATGGATGGATGGGTGGATGGATGGATGGATGGATGGATGGATGGGTGGATGGGTGGATAGGAGGACAGGCTGGATAGATGGATGGTGGATGGATGGATAGATAAATGAAAGAATGGGATACAGCTTCCTTCTGGCTTTAAAAAGTTTGGCTTCTCTTGTTCATCTGTTTTCTTCTCATTCCCTTGTGGCCTTGGAAACCATAGTTCTTCCAGAGAGAGAATAACAGATGTGTCAAGAGTGTATCTACCTGTGGAGCCTAGCGACATTCATGACCTTGGATACCCCCCAGCTACCCCAGGTCAGGGCTGCACAGGCAGGATTAGGCCAGGGGTGGAAACCTTGTCACTAGCCTGTCCACCCATGAGTGGGAGAAAAATGGCTGTCCACCTTAAACACAAGTCTTTAAGCTTTCTTTATTACTTTTCTTCTTAGTGTTTAGTAAACAGTTATATAAAGCTATCCACTTATGTGATCAATCAATTCAAGCTGAGATGTTAGAGCCATGATTTTTAACTTTTGGTGCACACCAGAATCCTTGCAGAGCTTTCTAAAAATACATATGCTCGTGGCCCATTCCAAGAGGAGTAAAATCAGAATGGCTCAAGGTGAGACTCAATTATATGAATTTTGTGAAATGTATGGTTCTAATTTGTATTACTAAAGCTTGAGATCTACCACATTAATGGCTCAAAGTCCAGTTCCTCTAAAGAGGATAGGCATTTTAGTACTTACATCACTATTACTACTCAAAGTAGGGAGAAATATGGCAAATCCAGGTATAGTTGGTGAGACTGGTACTTTGGGTTCCATCTTGGAGAACACAAGCGGTTACTCTGAGAAGGAGGGGTATGAAATCTGTAACCCTGCTCTCCTCCCGCCCACTCTGCCATGACCCTGAGCAGCCTGAGGGATGGGTGTCCCTCAGACGGACAGCCTGGGAGGCAGGGGGTAGGCACTATTAGCACCTGCTCTGCATGTTAATCTAATTTAAACCCACAACCACCCCATGAGTGGCACGGATACTACCATTTTACCAAGATGAGGCTTATAGAGATTCTGAGACTTGTCCAAGCTCATATCGTATGTGAAGAATTTCCTCCAAGAACACTTAGACCCCAAGTCTCCTGACCACTGTGTGCTCAGAGAACTCTGAGCTATACAATTGTTCCTGTAACCAGGTATCTGGGAAATATGCCCCTGACAAGGCTGAGTGTGAGTTTTAAGGCTTTTAAAAATTATCTTTAGAGTCTTTGAATGGCTCTCTCTTTTTAGTGTAAATCACCTAGACATTAAAGACCTTATCGTATATTTATTAGTGTGTTATTCATACCATGGGGGAAAAAAGAGAAGCTGACTCTATGAATGACTTTGAAAGTGAGAAAAAGCTGGGCCTGAAATTAAATCATTGTGACATTGCCACTTGAGGGCATCAATTTCAATAAATGATCACCTTTTTTATTCCTGATCTTGTTTATCAGGCAGGCCAGATTAGAGGAGAACTTTTGACCGTGGAGGCTGAATGCCACAGGCTCTGACTTTCCCAGCTGGCAAGACTTGCCACATTGCCCTGGGCTGACTGAAGTTCAACCCAGAGCAGCCTGGGAAAAGCAATCAGGTCCCTTTTCAGAAGCAAATGCCTGGTGGAATCTGTCCACAGGTGCCTTATCCTGACACCATCTCTCACTCAGCCTGTCTACTAATAGGAACATTCAGGTTCTGTGCGTTAGTGGTGAAGGTATCAGTGGGTCAGTAGGGAGGTTCCTCTTTGCCCAGGGAGCAGGACTTTGGGGTAGGGAGAATTACTTCCTGCTGCCCTAGTCCTGGATGGCATCTGAAGATGGGTCACTGGCACTGCTGGGACACAAGAGGGGAGCAGAGGGCAGCCAGACTCTCCACTTTAGAAGGTAAGAAGCTGAGCCTGGGCAATGCTGTGGTTGTTCATAACCACACTGCAAATTAGTGGCAGAATCAGGAGTGAAACCGCACCTCCAGATAGCCACAAATCAATATCCCTTTGAGTTAAATTACCTAGGCACATTTCCAATTAGAATTGTTACTGGTTTTAAAGCTGGGATCTTTGGTCAGAACTGACTGTGTTAAGTAAGCGCGGCAGCTGTGTGGGTACCCCGCATGAACGCGAATTTTTCTTCGCTTGGGGAGGGTGGCTGTAGATTTTAAACCAAGGGCAGTGAGTTTCAGGGTTTCCTGATGCAGCTGGGCACCTGGGCAGCTAGGAAACAGACCCCTCCAGGGTGCCACTGTGGAGATGAGTCCTGGCTTTGCCATGAGCCTGCAGTTTTTTGTTGTTTTGTTCTGAGACAGGGTCTTGCTCTGTCACCCAGGCTGGAGTGCAGTGGCATGATCATAGTTTACTGCAGCCTCAAGCTCTTGGGCTCAAGCAAGCCTCCTTCTCAGCCTCCCAAGTAGCTAGGATTACAGGCACATACCATGATGCCTGGCTAACTAAAAAAAAAAAAAAATATATATATATATATATATATATATATATATATGCACATACACATTGTAGAGGTGGCAGGGAGGTCTCACCATGTTGCTGACTTGGCTCATCTTGAACTCCTGGCCACAAGTGACCCTCCCACCTTGGCCTCCCAAAGTGTTGAGATTACACGTGTGAGCCATTGTGCCTAGTCTGAGCCTGTAGTTTGACCTTCATCACATCACATCCCATCCCATCACATCACACCTCTGGGCTTCATATTCCCCATCAGGAAACCCACATGGAGAGGGGAGGAGATTAAACTCAAGTATCTTCTGGGTCTAGAGGTTGAGGTCCTGCAGAAAGTCAAGGCTTTGTGCTGAAGAGAATTTCAGTTTACCACCACCCTCTGGGCTTATTTGTGCTTTAACATGCCCCAGTAGCTTATCTTGGCTCAAGCCTGAGTTTCCCCCATGACTTTAGGTTTAAAATACCTTTTCAGGTATTAGCAATTCAAATGATTGGCAACTTCTATTTCCTCAGGGCCCAAATCTTCCCTCCACACACTGTGTTGTTCTGGTCACACATAATAAACTCCACAGATACCCACGGCTGTGGGAGAAAGCCATGTGCTCTCTGGAAACAAGACGCGAGGTGGCCTTCTGGGCAGGAACCCGGGAGAGTGTCTCCTATAGCCCAACATGCCACCCGCCCTCCCGTTCCTGCATCCAGGAGAGCACCCATTTCACACAGACAGTTGCTGCTGGGTCCGTCTTTCTAAGACACATCAGAATGGCAGTGCGGTGCAGCAGGTGGCTCCCCAGCTGGCTGCTTCTGCAGGATCTGCCACTAGCGATCTTAGTTCAGCCTCTTAATACAAGCTTCAGTTTGAAAACATCCACACAAGCATGTGCTGTTGCTATTCTGCTTGTGTCTTCCTTGCTGGACTAGACGTTCCTTGTAAGCTGTGACCTTGTCGTCTTCGGCTGTGTCATCTTTGGCACGTACTACGCAAGATGCACTCAATCCACAATGGTGAAATGAATGTACGAACCAAAAAGGACCTAGTGTTTATTAGTGCCAACTACAGCCAGGCACCATGCAGGCCATTTTCCATATGCCATTTCCGAGTTCATTTTACATAGGTATTACCATGTTCATTCAGTTCATGGGGAATTTATGATCACTAATTTCTAGCTAAGATGTCCCATGCCTATGTGACTCTCTGACCAGCCGCGCCTGGGCTGTTTGACAGCCCGTTTCTCTGCTTCCTTGCTTCTCTGGTCATTCTGGCTGGGCAGATGAGCAGGCCGGACACTCATCTGTCTGTCCCCTGCAAGATTCCTGCCAAAGCCAGGCAGCCTTGGCCAACGTGGCCACTCATGCTCTGTGATTCCTTAGCCCTCGTATACCCTGCTGCTTTCCAGGCAACTAGGAAGGGAGCAGCTGCTGTACTTCTCCAACTGCCTTTCCCCTGCCTCCTGCCCCAGGGTGCTTCCAACCAGGCTGCTGCTCCTGCCTCGCCCATGCTCGACAGCGGGCAACGCCTGCTCACGACTCAGTGGTTTCCAGGGAACTTGATGGCGTCTGACTCGTCATTCCCCAGCCCACTCCTCTGAGTCAGGCTCTCCCCAGCCGACTTTATTATTACAACTTCCTCCCTCATTACTACAAACACGGAATGTTGTTTTCCAGATAGTGGTCCCCAAACCACCATCTCCTGTTATGAGAGGAAGCCAGCCCCATTCATAATCATCACAGTTGACGTCACCAGGATATCACTGTGTCCCCCTCGCTGCTCTGAGTGCTATGCTAATGAGATCATCTTTGACATTAAACTGAGTGAGCTTTCAGCAAGGCAAACTGCTGAGTAGTACAAATCCAGAGATTCTTGAGACTGGCAATAACCCCATAATCAGAGAGCAGGCAAATCTCCAACCTTTGTATCCCAAGCTCTGAACAGTGCAAAGCTGGGCAAGTTTTGATTTGCTGGGCAAGTGCCCTGTTCCTTGCAGCTGGCCAAGGCACCCACGAGAGCAGCTCTGCGCTCAGTGGACAGTCCATTGATTGTCCTTTTGCTGCCGCTTTCCACCCTCACCATATTGATCTCATGGAAGGTGAAGAGGCTGGCCAGGCATCTTTAATTTAAATCTGGAATCACTCCTGCTCATCACTAAACTCCTCCATGGCTCTGCCACGGCTGGAGGAAAACATCGCAGTACCTGAGATGCATGAAGCTGGGGTCTAAGATGAAGCCCCTACAGATGTAGACGGTCCCAGACAAAGTCATCAAGCCACTGAATTTGCCTCAGCTCAGTCCCAATTCCTCTCTCCTGCTCAACTCACACCTTCCAGAGGACAGAGCAGCTCCTCTGGTGATGGAGCCATTGCCTTGGGAAGAGGGTAAGTTAGGTGGCCAGGTGGATCTTGAGGCAGGTGGCCATGGCATCACATGGAGGGAAGGCTGCCCCTGAAGGCACTGACATCGCATGCACCAGGGCTTATTTGTCTTGAAAGATCAAATAATCAAAATCATCTCTCTCTCTCTCTCTTTTTTTTTGTAAGATTCTTTCATATTTCCCTTTTTCTTTCCCAACTCCACCCTTTCTCCCTGAAAGGCTTTAGGCTTCCTGGAAAGAGTCCAGTTTAGACCACATCACTTCCTGTTTCCTCTCTCTGCCTCGGTTTTCTCCTCCTTTACATGGGAATTCACTTGGTAGTTATGAACATAGGAAGGTAAAGAGGAAAAAACTATTTGCAAGACCCTATGGCCAGTCATACCCGAGGAGTTATTTTCTGGACTATGCCACATAGGGAAACAGGCCAAGCCACACAAGACGTGCTAAAACCCCTCGGGCACACTCATGGGTATTCTCAGACTACCCTTCAGGGTGATCTCCAACTCCACCTCTTCCAGCGACATCAGCGAAGCCCCCCGACCACCACCAGCACCACAAGGGACTGATTGCCTGAAGGCTCAGTGGCCTCAAGCATACTCCCTGGTCTCTGCCAGGCCGGGTAGGGAAGGAAGGAATGCTGAGAGCAGTAAGTCAGAATACGCAGCTCTCAGAATATGAGCTGAGCAGATACCTACAGGATGGCACACAGCCCTGCTCTCAGATGAGAGGCCATCCCATCCGGGCTCCTTGCTGGAAAGAAAAGCCGTGCTGGAAGGAGACTTGGTGCCGGAGGACAGCTGGCTCCAAACAGGGAGCAGCCCAGACACCTGCCATGCCACACTGATATCTGGTGAATAGAGCAAGAGTCCTTGGTAGTGGGACCTTCTCAGCCAGCCCAGAGAGGCATTTCAGAGGCAAGAAGATGGATATGAGTTTAGGAATGGGTAAAGCATTCTTTTTGAGGCCAAGATTTCATTCCTGATGAGACAGCAGTTTGTAGTTCTTCTAACTGCAACTAAATACAGGTGGGTAAATGGTGGGGAGTGGGGAGGAGACTTTCAAGAAATTACTATGGAGGCCATTCAGCTTTATTGGAAAAGCAACAGGCAGGATCTCTCCCCCGCACACCATGGGGATGGAGGGTGGGTAAGAGTCATCATTCAGGTGGGACCCCTCTGAAAAGGTATTTTCTTAGAAGGAAGCCAAGTCCAAGCATACATAGACATTTAGGATTTTTCTCCTGCAAACAAGTCACAAAGAAGGATCCTTGTTGCTAAAGTAATCGGATCTGGGGTCTCCCAACACTGAGGTCATAGGATGGTACTTATACTTATGGAATGGGAAAACAAAAGCCAGGCACACAGGTTTCCTAGTTCAAGTTTGCTTTCCAATGTCACTACTTGTAGAGGCCTGATGGATCACTGAGTAAGCAAGTGAGTATCTCCAGAAAGCTTAGAGGATTCCACTGTCCTACGCCTTGGTGGTTGTAGCACAAAGCTGTGTTTCAATCTCTACTGAATCGACACTGGTGTAGTATCCATGACTAACCCTGCTCTGGGTTACCAAACTCCCATAGAACTTGCTTGGATGGCCAGAATACTTTGCCCTTTCTCTTCCTGCCCAACTTCTGCTGGTAAAACTTGGTTTCCACCATATTAAATTACTTTCATTTTGGCCTTTCAACATTTCTTTGTCTGTTTTCTTCTTGGCTTCATCTCAACTTTGAGAAATGAACATCTTAAACACCCACTCATGAAATGCCCACTCTAGCAGCTGGCCATCTGGCCTCTGGAAGGGCTACTAGCCAGGGCAGTCAGAGGGGCCCACAAATCAGTACCCAAGATACTACCCAAGAGATATTAGTAGTAATTGCTCAAACTGGACCTACCAATTAACGGACAATTGTGAATGTGTAACCAGATGTCACAGACTCTAGAAATTTGTAGCCAAAAGCCAAATCACCTGGTATAAAATCAATTTTGGAGATTGAGAAGTACTCACCCATGCTTCCCTGGGGTCGGCATCAGGAGGATCTCTCTTGCAGCCTCGTTGTGGGGCAGGAGCTGGGCGACGTACCTTCCAGAAGGCTGCAGGTGCCTGTGTACTGACACGGCCAGCGTGCAGTGCTCACTGCTGCTCCTCATCCATGGACTCAGGATGGTGTGCTTGGAGTCAGCTGAGGTGTTGAGGAGGAGGAAGGAGCCTGGAAAGAGACAGGGAAAATGAATCTGAAGATGTGTTCAGGCAAGACCAGTGGTAGCTCCATGGCAGGACTTAAAGACAAACAACATCAAAGTCAGAGATGCGGAAGGCCGTTATCTCCTTCTCTGCATGCACCCAGCCTTCTTCCTCCTCTCTTAGATTTTCTTTGTAAATAGTATAGCCTGATGCAGAGGGACAGTGGTTGGGGACATGGGCCTTATAATCAGGCAGACCACGGTTCTAAGCTTAGCTCCCCTACTTCCTACCTCTGCATCCTAGAGCCTTAAGTTTTTCATCTGTAAAACAGGAAGAAAAACATCTATTTCGGAAGACTCTTGTTCCCTCCCTTACTAGTTGAATGATCTTGGGAAAAGCATTAACTTTCCTAGGTTTCGGTTTCCTCCTGTGTAAAATGGGGTGAGAGGGTTGGCTGAACTCAATCATCTCTTAAGGTTCATTTCTGCTCTTGAGTTTATGAGTCATGTGAACTTGCAACTGGTCTCCACAGCAAATCCTACAAATCCCCCCTGGTGTCATGCCCGTGGCAGAGTTTCCCTCTGGGGCAAGCCAATCCTGATTCCAGTAGCACAGGCCAAGTGACCTGAAAGAAACCTACATTCATGGGGATTACTGTCAGTATAAAACCACAGTACCATTATATTGTTCCAGGCATCCCTCTGATACATTAATTTTACTTGCTGCACTTCTGCATTGAAGTTTTGGACCATTAGATGCTGCTCCTTTTGCAGTGGAAATCTATTTCAACACGATCCCTGACTTCCACAGTGGGAAGCAGCTCATGAGTACTCAGTCTTCTTAAACTACTCCTGGCAAGGTCTCCTTCTGCAGATAACCCAATTTCCCAAATAGGCAAATAAACTAGCAGCCTGCAATAAACAATGGTGCAGATAAAAGAGTGGGATTCCTACCAAGACAAAGCATTATCCAAAAAGAAGGTATTGTTCCAGGAATTGAAGATTTGCAACATTCTTAAAGTAGGCAAAAGTGACTTCTGGTTAAAATCAGGCTGAAAGAAGCACAAGCCTGTGTCTGAGCTGGATCAAGAACGTGAACCCACTGTACTTGTTGAGAAGTTTCAGCATGGCAAATGGGCATGAGAAAAGTGCTCTGCGAAAGTACTACAGCCATCAGTAAATAACCTACATTATTAACAGTATTTTGCGGTGGAGGAAACATTCTTGTCATGGACACAGAAGAAAATAAAAGGGATTAGAACCAAAGGCAAGGAATTGGGGAGATCATCTAATTCAGTCCCCTTGATTTCCTAGAGAAGCAGACTAGAGATTCAGATAGGGAAATGACTTGTCCAAAGTCTTAGTTTGAAGGTTAAGACCAGACTCCAGATTTCTGGACTCCTAAACAGCCCTCTTCCCCTTGTATCTTTCTCACTGGCCCGCTGTATACTTCCGCCTAAAACATGGCCAAGGTACCCTGTGGCCAGGATGTATAGCTTTGGAAGTCAGAGGGGCAGAAAGGGGAACGAGGGGCACATTGGCACCAGACTAAATCCATTTATTCAGTCCTTTCCTTACTCCATTCTGCTCTCAGTTTCCATTTATTGGATGCCTATTTTGAGCAAACATTCAAGCACTGGCTTTGCCCTGAAGACACACACAGTTGTGGACTTCAGGGAACCCCAGGTCTGGCAGGAGTGAAGAGATGTCTGCAAGAACTATCAGCACAAATAGAGGTCATAAAGTCAGACACACATCCAGGCAAAATACTTTGGGAGCCTTCAGGAAGGAGGAGACAGGAGGTCCAGGTGGGAAGATCCACAAAGAGGAAGATCTTCGAGCCGGGTCTTACAGGGAGAGAAAAAAAAAGATACTGGCAGAATAGACTATACAGAAGTTGAAGGGAAGAGGAGTAAAGACATGAAGGTAGATGATGTTTGGCTGCAGAGCAGGATGCTGGACAGAAGACTGGGAAACGAGAAAGGCCAGGGTGGTAGGTGGTGGAGCCAGACCATAGAGAGCATTGCTTCCTGGCTGAAGATTTCTAGCTTTATTTTGTGGATAATAGAGAGCCAGACATTTTGAGCAGGAGAATGGCATCATCAGACTGGTGCTGCAGGAGAACTGATCTGGATGGTAGGGGAAAGGGGGAATTAATATTGACCAAATCTCATCTTGCATCGCAAGTTCACACAAGGGCAAGAATGTGACTAACTGCAAATTTGAAGTGTTTACTATGTTACTGTTGTGAGCAAAGGCAATGTGTTGAGGGTGGATGACTGGGGTTTCCAATACTAGGGTAGTGTACAAAGCACGTGAGGACCCTGAAAGTATCTCTGGGGACAAAGTCTTGCTCCGGATTCTTTGGGGGTGTGGTCTGAGGTTAGGATGAAGCCAGTCCCATGTCCGATAATAATTTACACATAAGGGAGCAGCAACTGTGCCCTGGTCTGAGATCATTCTCTGATGTTCTCAAGTTGGCAGAAGGTTGAATAGAAAGCAGGAGTTTTTTGAGCTACTGAAGGGAAGAACGAGGGCAAAATGAAAAAGGTATCCCCCTTCTTCTCAGAAAGATTACAGTTGCACGCATGTGGACATGTACAAGAAGCTAAAAAATCCAGCTGCAGGTGTGTGTTGGGGTATTGGGACTAGGGGGCTCTTCTGTCGCTGCTCCTCTCCACCCTTGGGTGTGGTCATGCATGTAAATTTTGTCCCCATAATTTGGTACCTCAATAATGAAACTCTTTCAAAGACTGGAAGATAGATTATTTTTCCAGTTCTAATATGTGAGATGATGTTTATATGAATCTTATTTTCTGCAACCAGACTATCAATAAGTGACTGAGCTTAAAGTATTTTTTACTCTCCATGAAACTCTATAGTTGAGAGCTATCTCTTCATCAGCAGCTTTACTCTACCAAAAAAAGGGAAAAATACATTTCATAAGCTCCTTGGGATATTGTCAGCATAAATCTTTTAAAGTCAGTAAGAATTTATCTCTCCTCTCTCTCTTTTCTGTTCCCATTTATTCTGCTCTGGATAGCTTGGTGCTAGGCGAAGCCTCCTGGGGTCCTATCTAATTAAGGATGGTCTAGCAGCACACAGACCTTCACCCAGTGTGGTCATGGGAGAGTGGAGAGGCAGATCAAAGAGCTCTGCTCATACAGCACCACGACCATGTTTCCTTTATTATGCATTGTGTTGATATGTTTAATGATTAAATATGGAATGGTTATTATTTTTACCTCTGGTCACCAGTATAGGAATGTGCTGCTCTCATCCCAACCAGCAGGGCTCTAATTATGGGCCAAACCCCAAGGGTCATGAAATTAGCAGTCAAACTCTTTTACATCTGTTCAGTTATTGACCTTCGACAAATTATTCAAGCACTTTAGATATTAGTTTGCTCAAATTTAATATAGGCATAGCCCACCTCATATGGCTGTTGTGAAGATTAAATTAAATAACAGTATCAAGTGGGCGGTACTGCCCCTGCTCAAGGTAGGTATGTAATAAATAGCAGTTCCCTGTGTTGATGAGTGTCTTAATCTGGAATTCCTTTGATCTAGGACTAAACCTGGAATCAGAAGGACTGAATTAGAGTAGCTCTGCTACTGCCAAGCTTCCTTTGTAAAATGAAAGGGCTGGATAGAGTCTCTCTAAGGATTCTTACAGCCCCGAACTGTCAGTAATTCTATCTGCCTGCCTAGAATAGTACTAATCTAAAGAAATTGAGTCAACTCTCTAAGCCCGCAAGTCCTAAGCTCTTCTTCTCATAATTCACCTCTCTGAGGGTTATATACCAACAATTTTAATCAATTGGCCAAATACTCCATGAACTTTCCTGCTGAGAAGTAAGGAAGTAAGCTGTGGTTACCTGCCCTGCCTTCCTCTCTCCCAGTTTACCCAAATACATCTCTAGGAAGGGCTCCTGTGCTAGCATCATTTGTTTCTTAGATGTTTCTGCGATCAGGCTGCTACCACCTCTAAGTGTCTGGTATGCAACACAATGCCTGCCATATGGTAGGTACTCAGTGATCCTAAAAATCAAAGTAATATGGTGGTAACATGGTGATGTGGTTTGGATGTGTTTGTTCCTCCAAATCTCATGTTAAAATGTGATTCCCAATGTTGGAGATGGGGCCTGGTGGGAGGTGATTGGATCATGGGGATAGATCCCTCAGGAATGGTTTAGCTGCATCCCCTTCGTGTAAGTGAGTTATCACTCAGTTAATTATGTGAGATCTGGTTATTTAAAAGACTCTGGGACCTCCCCTCCTTTCTCTCTTGTCCTTGCTCTCACCAAGTGGCATGCTGGCTCCTTGTTGCCTTCTGCCATGAGTGTAAGCTTCCTGAGGCCCTCACTAGAAACAGATGCCATTGTCATGCTTCCAGTACAGCCTGCAGAACCATGAGCCAACTAAACCTCTCTTCTTGATAAGTCGCTCAGCCTCAGTTATTCCTTTACAGTGATACAAGAATGAACTAATACAGAAAATTGGTACCAAGGAATGGGGTTTTGATATAAAAATACCTGAAACTATAGAAGTAACTTTGAAACTGGGTAATAAGCAGAGGTTAGAATTTGTGGGGTGGGGAGGGGCGGGGTGGGGGGTGGCTCAGAAGAAGACAGGAAGATGAGGGAAAGTTTGGAACTTCTTAGAGACTAATTACATGGTTTTGACCAAAATGTTGATAGAAATATGGACAATAAAGACTAGGCTAAGGAGGTATCAAATGGAAATTAAAAAGTTATTGAGAACTAGAGTAAAGGTAACCTGTGTTACACCTCAGCAAATAGTTTGGCTCCATTTACGTTCATGCCTTAGGGATCTATGGAAGGTTGAACTTAAGAGGGATAACTCAGGGTATGTGGCAGAAGTAATTTCTATGTCGTAGAGTGTTCAAGAGTGGTCTAGCTGCTTCTAACAGTCTATCATCAGATATGGTAGCAAAGAAATGACAAACCTGAAACTGATATTTAAAAGGAAAGCAGAGTATAAGGGTTTGGAAAATTTGCAGCCTACTCATGTGGTATAAAGGAAAAGAACATTTTCAGGGGGGGAATTCAAGTTGCCTATGGAGCAACTTCCTAAAGTGATTAGCATGATTAAGGGTGCCCATACTATCCAAGACAATTAAAAAAAGGCCTAAGAGGAAAGAATGGTTTCAGGGGCCAGGCCCAGGGTGCTATCGCCCTGCTTAGCCTCATGACATTGCTCCTTACATTCTGGTTGTTCCAGCTGTAGCCATGGCTCAAAAGGCTGCAGGTACAGCTCCAGATGCCACTTTGGAGAACATAAGCCACACTTCCATGTGGTGCTATGCCTACAGGTACACAGAATGCAAGAGTGAAGAAGGCTTGGCAGCTCCCATCTAAATTCCATAGGAGGTATGGGAAAGCCTAGGTGCCCAGGCAGAAGTCTACCACTGCGGCAGAGCCCCCACAAAGAAACTCTACTAGGTCAATGTCAAAGAAAAATGTGGGGTTGGAGCCTCTACACAGAGTCCCCACTGGGGTACTTCCTAGTGGAGCTGTGAGAAGCGGGCCGCTGCCTTCCATATCCAAGAATGGTAGAGACACTGGCAGCTTATAACCTCAGCATGGAAAAGCTTCAGACACTCAACTCCAATCTGTGGGAGCAGCCATGGAGGCTGTACACTGCAAAGCCATAAGGGTGGAGCTGCCTAAGGCCCTAGGAGCCTACCCCTTGCACCAGTGTGCCGTGGGTGTGATACATGGTGTCAAAGAAGATTATTTTGAAGCTTTAAGATTTAATGACTGCCCTGCTGTGTTCCACACTTGTGTGATGCCTATTACCCCTTTCTTTTGGTCAATTTCTCCATTTGGAATGGGAATGTTTACCCAATGCCTGTACCACCATTGTATCTTAGAAGTAAATTACTTGTTCTGATTTTATAAGCACATAGGTGGAAGGAACTCGGCCTTGAGTCCCAGATGAGGCTTTGGACTGTGGTCATGGAACATTTGTGTTAATATTGGAATGAGTCAATACTTTTAAGGAACTATTGTGAAAGCATAACCATATTTTGAAATGTAAGGACATAATATTTGGGGGGCCAGGAGTGAAATTAATATGGTTTGGATGTGTTTGTCCCTGAAAATCTCATGTTGAAATGTGATTCTCAATGTTGGAGGTGAAGCTGGTGGGAGGTGATGGGATCATGGAGGGAAATCCCTCATGAATGGTTTAATACCATATTTATTACCCTTGGTGATAAATGAGTCCTTTCTCAGTGAGTCTTGTGAGATCTGGTTGTTTAAAAGACTCTGGGACCTCCCCATTCTCTTTTGCTTGCTCTCCCACCCACCATGTGATATGCTGGCTCCTTGTTGCCTTCTGCCATGAGTGTAAGTTTCCTGAGGCCCTCATTAGAAACAGATGCCATTGTCGTGCTTCCAGTACAGCCTGCAGAACCATGAGCCAACTAAACCTCTCTTCTTTATAAGTTACCCAGCCTCAGGTATTCCTTTACAGTGGCACAAGCATAGACTAATATACATGACAAGGAATCAAATAGTACAGAATAGCTTATAATGATTTTTTAAAAACTGTCTGTAACCTCTGCCCCACCAGATCATATTCCATACCCTGGAAAAAACTTTTCTTAAGGATTTCTAATTTCTTTAGGTGGCTGCCTTCATAATTCTAAATATTACGGTCATAGTTTTACTTGCAGGTGTGACAACTTTAGACATGGACAGGACAATAAGAAAAATAACAGTATCCCTTTTATAATTCTTAATTTTTAAAATGTTCTTGATTTTAAAAACTGTCTTTTATTGCTTACATTTTTACTTCACATGATATATTTATGACTTGTTCCATCAGCTCCAGACAGTATCACTTGATTCTCCTCACTATAAAGATGAGAATATTTAGTCTTCCTGCCCTTCCTTGTAATTTTTCTCCTCCACATCCTCCTCCCATATCAGCTGTACTTTTTCTTTACTTTGTCAAGATTGTGTTAGAACGATTAAGTCTTTTGTGTTTTGTTTATAGGTTGATGCTAAGTGTTGAAAATCAATAAACAGACCTTTTATGCTGATGGCTATATATTTCTCACTGCAGTGAATAAGGGGTATATTTATAATCTCTCTGTAGATCCAAGAATGCATTCTACTCCAAGCAGGATGTATTTCCAGCATCAGGATCAAATGAATTCTCGATCTTGCATTGTTACTTGTCAAAACTGTGGCACATTTTCATTTGTGTCATATTTGAAATAAGTCTTGGTATATGTTATCAGCAATAATTAAGATTATTATGTTAAATTGTTGTGTGCCACAAAAATAACCAAATTTTCTTTCCAACTGTGTTTTTAACTATAGCTATTTCTGTCTTTTTTCATCTACAATTACTTTTACATTGATTATTCTTAAAAATAGGTTTATAACAACCTACTGTCCAAAATTTGCTTCTTCTTCGAGATAATTCATTGAAAAGACTCTAACAGGTACTCTTGAACACAGGTATTATGATAACTTTGGAGATCATGTCATTGGACTAGGTAAAAAACATTCAAGATTCTAATTTTAAAAATCTGACATATTCATGAAAATTGCCAACACAACGTTTAGTGGGAAAAGAATTAATTACATGGGACTGAACTAGAGAGGACTGAAATAATTTTTAATGACTTTTTTGTTTAAAACACTGTTGATTCTTTCTATGCTTTATTTTCTAAAGTTAAGAGAACTTTTTCTTTTGAGCTACTTACAGCTTACAACAACAACTGGGTAAAGTATAGTTTTGTGAGCAAAATTAAAACATTTAGTTTTTTCTTTACCTGATTTCTCCAGAATTTTGAAAAGTTGTGAGTATTTTTAATTTATGGCAGTATAATTATTTACGTAAGTTCAATCAGAATCTGTTTTCTATTGTAGGACAAAAATTGGATATAGTAATTATTTTACCAAGGCCTTGACAGAAATGGTATATTTTCAAATATGATCAGACTGCTTTGAGGAATTGAGATTGACTTTATTGAGCTAATAAGAAACGCTTTAAAAAGTCTGACCTGATACCTTTTTTACATGGTTTCTTTATAAGGTTCCTGACCTGTGGTAAGTAAAATATGTCATTTCTGACAGGCCCAGAAACCTCCAGATATTTTGAGACCTTGAGAAGGAAAAAACTCACCCAATTTGTACAGGTATTACAGATATAGATTAGTGGCACATCCTTAGCTTGGCTTTCTAGCCTCAAGGTTTTAAAAAGTCTAATCTTAGATTTCTTGTAAAAATGTTCCAATAGAGCTAACTTATAAAAACCTCTATGGCCAATCACTGTTCTGGCTACACTTTATGCAAACAATCAGGCCAAATTTTATCAAACTAATACTTATTTTGCAAATAAGATTGTCCTGCCATCATTTGTCTTTGGTAGAAATAAAGGACTAGAGAGAAAAATTATGGTTTTAAAAAAATCCCTATAGATTTTTTTCTCTCTTCATAACCCTGTTATGAGATTCTAGCCTCACCCATTGTTTTTGAATTTTTATTATTTTCTCACAATTTAGACTGAATCCTGAATTCTTTCTTGGCTACAAGACTCCAAAATAACATTTTCAATTTTTCTTCCATTTTTCTAACTTGAAATTTTTAGAAATTAAAACTATGCTTTTCTTAAAGCCCTGCAGACTAAAGATAGGCAACTTAAATAAAATTCAAGAAAAACGACCACAGCAAATTATATATAAACAGCCTTCATGCCCAATAATATATGGACTACTTACAAAGTTCATTTAACCACTCAATTCAAACTGCAATCCAGAAATATGTGTAAGATTGTCACTGAAATCTGAAGATACTTCAGAAACTGTAAAAATAGTAGTTTATAGACTATTCCAGACATTAGCTTTTCTTTCCTTTTTCCATAGGAATACCTCTTATTTATGATCCATTTGCCTGCATCATATATAAAGCCTAGTCCACCTGCAACGCCACCTCCTGGAATAGAACACAACTGTTTAACCAAACGGATCTATGCTCCGGAATAAAAGACCAATTTAAAGAGAGATGGGATGATATATTTAAATGTAGTCTTTTCTGCATATCCCAGTTTGTTTTCCCACTCTTTTGTCTATCTCTATCTAACAACCTCTAACCCAAATCTCCCCAAAGCCATCAACTTGGCTTTTAATATGTGGAACTTTTTTTTTTTTTTTTTTTTTTTCTGAGACAGAGTCTTGCTCTGGAGTACAGTGGCACCATCTCAGTTCACTGCAACCTCTGCCTCCCAGGGTCAAGCAATTCTCCCGCCTCAGCCTCCCAAGTAGCTGGAATTACAGGTGCGCTACCATACTTGGCTAATTTTGGCATTTTCACTAGAGACAGGGTTTCACTGTGTTGGCCAGGCAGATCTCGAACTCCTGACCTCAAGGGATCTACATGCCTCAGCCTCCCAAAGTTCTGGGATTACAGGCATGAGCTACGACACGTGGCCAAATATGTGAAACTTGTTAAAGTTTCGAAGTGGGGACTGAAAGAAATCAAAATATTTTACCCCAAAGCATATTTCTTTGACATATTTTCAAACGGCTGCTTGGAGAGCCAGAAAACAAAAGTATTCCTGCAAAGCTGTCTTTTGAAGGAAAGATCTGCTTCTGTAGAAAATCTGCACTGATGCAACCAGCTCTTCCCTTGTCCAGAGCTAGGAAAAATTAACTGAGAGGTTGACACCTTTAAAAGTCTGAAAAAAAATTTATTATCAATTCTATTTGAAAGCCGCTACCTGTGAGATTTCATCTATACAACAAGATCACCTTTGCTAGCCAAGCCTCCTCATCTCTTCCTCCTATACCCTGTCTTGCTACCATAACCTGTTTTTGGCCATACTCCAAGTCTCCATTCTTTTTGTAACTTCAAGATGGTAAATAAGCTCCTGCATCCCACTGGGGGGTGAGTTAATCACTCTGTGACTTTTTCTTGTGTACGCATTAATAACCTGGTGTGCTTTTCCTCCAATTAATCTGCCCATTATGGGTTAATTTTCCAGTGAACCTTCAGAGGGAGGCATAGGGGAAGTTTTCCCCTGGCCCCAACAGAATATATATATATATATATATATATATATATATATATATATATATATATTTTTTTTTCAGTTTGTCTTTCCAGAATTTCTAGCTGATTTTTTTTCTATTCATTTTATATCTGCCTTCTTTACCATATCACGAACACATCCATATACTTAAAAAAATTACTCCCTTCTTCTTCTTCTTCTTTTTTTTTTAAAGACAAGGTTTCACCATGTTGATCAGGCTGGTCTTGAACTCCCGGCCTCGGGTGATCCGCCTGCCTTGGCCTCCAAAGTGCTTGGATTACAGGTGTGAGCCACCATGCCCGGCCCTTCCCTTCTTCTTAAAGACACTGATTTCCTCTTATGATTTGAATCAATTGCTTTCTGGGCCTATCGTACAGCTATTATTCTGAAATTTCTTTTCACTGGGTCTTTTATGTTAGTCCCACCATTCTCAGACAACTTCCTCAGGGGGAAATTTCTTTGTGAATCTTTGAATATTTGAAATATTTATTTCATTACATTTATTTGGTGGTAGCTTTTCTGGTTATGGTTTGTAGATTAGAAACTTTGCCTCAAAAATTTAAAGACCTAGCTTCAGTGTTTTCTAGTGTCAGTGTTACTGAGAAGAAGTCTAATGTTGGTTTTATTTGTAATTTCTTTGTAATTGATCTGTTTATTCTCTTTGGAAGCTTTTGGGATCTTCAACTTTAAAGTTCTAAAGTTTCAATACAATGTATCCAGGGATGGATCTGTATAAAAATTCATCCGTGGCATTTTTCAATGTATCTAGCTATAGAGCTATACAAAAGTTTATCTGTGGCATTAATCAGAAAACACATGCCTCTTTCATCTCTAGCAAATCTTGTTTTATTATTTCTCTGATAATTTAATTACCCCATGCTTAATCTTGAATCTTTCTTAAGAGATTTATCTTTCAAGTTAGCTTCTGTTAGTTATCTGATTTATCTTTGTTTTCTCTGGGGTCAGCTTTTTTTAATATTGATTTTTCTTTTTCTCTTTTCTTCTTTTAAACAGAAGAAAAAGCATACAAATTTATTTATGTGCAAATGCATGGGAGCCACACAAAATATGAGACTTGAAGGACCAGAGGACTGAAGTTTTTATGCTGTGCAGAAGTAGACGGAGGTTTGGGCCTCCTGGAGAGAGGTGGCAGCAGATTACGGAAGGGTGAGGGGAGGAAACTCATGGCAAGTAGAGGCTGTCTTGCTAGGCATGATCTTTCTTTTTGATGCTGCTGGGTTATTCACATGTTGAGTGACCATTGATCACCCTGTCACATTTAAACAGGAGAGGCTAGGGAGGCTAACAGGAGCTATATGTGTACAGACGGTGTTTGTCCTCTATGCAGAATTTGCCTGATGGACAGTGTCAGGGGCAAGGTACTTTGCAGGTGACTGCTTCCCAATGGCAGCCCAAAGGGTGCGTCACCCTGGGTATGAATACTCCCACTGGCAGCCATAAGTCTATCACTCTACTTGAAGTTTTAGAAGATTTTTCCTCCCCACGTGGTTAAGCAGCCTGCTACCTTATGCTTTGGGAAAATGAAGGCCATTTGGGTTAATCATAGAAACATTTCCATTCTTCCTCTTTACCCTCGTCCTTTCTTTCAGGTGATCCCTTATCTGTACTCTCAGCGGAAAGGGGTCCTCCTCTGTTCTAAACCTCTTTGGCACATTCTGGGATATGGCCACTTTATTTTCTCCATGGACAGCTTCTGTCTTCTCTATGTGCTCTAGAAATTGCTCATGCCTCCCCTCCTGCTCTGTTTGCCATTCAGAATTTGTTTCTCCATTGATATTCCTCTGTTTAATATAACTTTGGTGGAATCTCAAAAGAGGAGACAAATGTTCAATACACCTTTCTGAACCAGAGGCCTCTTAATCATATTCTCTCGGTGAGAACATGAATACGCACGTGCATGGATGGCTGGATTTCCCTCTCAATCAGACAGGATTCAGGCATCATTGGCTAATTGTCCATAGTGCAATAAACTATTAAATCATTATTATAAGCTATTACTCATTCAGTTGATCACAATGCGACTCGCGACTCATGTTAGGTGGGAACTAAGGAACAGCAGAGGTTTAATGGATTGGAATCTGGACAGAAGGAGTCAGTGTAGTGCATGCAGGCCTCACCCAGATGCATGCCCCGAGCTGCAGTGCTGGGGAATAATGCTGTGCCAGCTCCAGAGTACCTTCCACGGAACAGCAGCCCCATGGATGTCAACAGGTATGATGAGGAGGCTCTGGGGCCAAATGTGTCTCAGGACTCCTGGGTTCAACAAGAAGTAAACAGACTCTTAACTGAAGGACTTCTCAGAGCCTTCAAATGCCAGTAACAGTTGTGGCTCTTCAAGAGTGGAAGATAAAATGAAACATTTCCCAAACTCCTCTGTGCACAGAACTCTTTTGTTATTGTGTATACGTTCATTGGAACACACTTTGGATACCCTCCTCTAATCTATCTCTGCTCCAAAGACCTTTGCAGAAAGGAAGAAAGAAAAAAATCATGGAAAAAAGGAGAAACAATGTATCCGTATCTATCTATATCAGTATCTATGTGTATGTCTAATCTGTATCTATGTCTGTAACATCTCTTAAGTCTTTTCTGCTTGTCTGACTTTCAAACTGTCCTTTCATAAGACCTCAGCTCCTTCTGGCAGAATCATGCTCCTGGAAAGGCTCCTCTGAATTACTGCACTGGTCTTGCTACCTGAGGAGACTTAAAAATGCTACATTCCATATCTGACTTTGATAATGTCATAGCTAGACATAAACATGATTGTCACGTTGCTTAATCGCTTGTTGTACTGGGGAGAAAACCAAGAAGCAAAGAAGTTCAGGACTTGCCCAAGGTCACACTGTATATTAGTGGTGGCTCTGAAATTAGAAGCAAGGTTTTCAGACTTCTGTCCAGTAGAACACTCACTGGGTATACGCCTGTCCATGACAGAAATCTACAGAGATGCTTCACTCAAATGCCCTGTGGTTTGGTCCCCAGCTGCCAGTAGATGTTACGTTCACTTCTCAGCGCTCTCACCACTCTGTGGATTAGGCCCAGCAGCTGGTCTCAAGTTCTACTTTCTGACTGTCCTCAGAGGTCACAGACTAATGTGTGGGCAGGTGGGACCCAGACAGTGGGTCCTCCTTCTGAAATCACTCACAGGGCTTAAATGGCCCCAGTATGAGTGAGCAGTATTTGAGGGTTTCCTTTGTTCATGTGGTCTTATGAATTGTTAAACTGGGGCCACTGAAAGAGGCTCCTGATTGTTTATTTTTTTCAAATTTGAATTCTACTATCCCATGTAGTCTCAACTCATGTTTTAGGTATTACAGCAGAATTTTGACATTTAGAATAAGGAGTAGGTGAGACCATCCTCACTGTCTCATTGCCTAATATTGAGATAATGGAAAGACAAAACCTCAAAGGTCTAGAGGCTCTTGGAAATCATTTGGTCCAACCTGTTCACCTGCAGGCGAGGAAACCGTGCAGTGGGTGAAGAACTATGCCTGGCTTCCTTAGCAGAGCTGAGCTATGTGGACGCCCAGCTCCTGTGCACTTTTACTATCTCCCTTTGTCTTGGTGTCAAATATTTGGAATTAGCTCTGTTACCCTCCCCCACCAGGACTTACATGTATTGCTGTTTTGCATCTTCATTTGGAAGCACTTTGAAGAGAAATGGTATTACTTTACATTTGAGATTGAATCATTAGAAAAACCAAGTGTGTTCATTAAGAGAGAGAAGGGAAGTAGAGGGAGTTGATTTTTCTTGACAGTATTATTAATCTTAACATAATGAGTTAATTGTAGCCTAGAAGTAGTAGTACAATTTGCACAATTAGGAAACCTCTGCAAACTGAAAAGGCAAAACAACCTTTCAGGTCCAACTTAACTGAGGCAGAAGTTTCCTAGAAATAATACATATTTATGTTTGTGTGTATGTGTAGTAAAGTATGTGTTTTTGTGTGTGCATATATATGTATATATCAATAGATACACATAGATAAACATACACATATGTATGAATGCATATATATATATATATATATATATATATATATATATATATCTGTGTGGCAGGGAGTATGTTTTTATATATTCCCTCTTATATCTCTGACCCTGTTAAAAAATAAACCATTTTTAGGCAAGACACTAAGGTGGTTTTTTTACATCAATGGATTGCATTTAGAAAAAAAGAGACAGAGCCAATAATCTCTACATACCGCATGCGTGTCCTGGGGTGTCAGCAAAAAAAGATAATAAAAGGCAAAGCAAATAAATAGAAAGAAACAGAAGACAAAGTGCTGAGAAACCCTTTTCCCCTAAGAGCTCATTTTGGTAATCCTCAAGGAGAATAGAAAAGCACTTGATCTGAAGAGAGAGAGAAAGGGGAACCAAATGAAAACTAAAGAATTGATTTAATTCAATGAGAAACAGGAGGAAGGAGAGATAAAAGCACGTGCCGGAGGATGGAAGGGAGGGAGCTGGGCGACCAGGGTGCCTTCAGTGGAGCAAAACCCACCAGAGAGAGAGAAGCACAAAGGCAAGTTTCACATTTTCCATGTGGGATTTTCAGCTCTGGATTCGGACTGTTCAATTTTTGCTTTAACACCCGGACTGTTCAATTTTTGCTTTAATACCCAAATGTCACAGGATAAACATCTTCCATGTTACTTTTAACATTTTTGCTAAGAGGTAGCAGGTTTTATTGCTTTTTCTGGGCATTTCATTGATTTTTTTAATTAAATATTTTTTAAAGTGTTTTTTTTTTTTTGCCCATTTCTTGCAGTAGTCTCATAAAATCTCAACCTTGTTATAATAAGTTCTGATGTTCCATCTACTGTGGCTCTCAGACACCCCCTGCTGAAGAAGGAGCATGGAATGTGGGTGGACGTTAATAACCAAGTCACACAGCCAAGAAGCAAAGGGAAGCTGAGAATGTGTCACTGTGTGTCACCTGCTGCCACTCTGGGAGAGCTGCATGGGGCACCCAGGGGCCATCTCACCCATTCTTCTTCATTTTTTGTTAGAGTCAATGCATATGCAGGAAGGTGAGGTATCTGCATGGCCAGATGGCCAGGCTGGGTTCTCAAAGGTTCTAGAATGTTCCAGGCTTCTTCTAACAGGTCTTTCCACTTCCAGCCTAAACTTCCTCCCATATATTCTATACATAGAAACCAGAACCATCTTTTTACACTTAATTTAGGTTATTATTCTCTTCTTTTAAAGTCTTCAATTCCTTCTCACTGACCACAGATTAAAATAGAAATTTTATAATATAATCTATAAGAAAGGCCAGAGGGGAACTGAACTGCCATAGATTTCATAGGCTGACTCACTCAGGTCCCCAACCAACTTCCTTCTCTCTTGCCTTCTTCTTTTATTGAGACTGGAAATTTTAAAAAATGGCTTGATTTAACCAGCCTTCCTTGCAGATAGAAACAGCCATGTGACACAGTTCTGGTGGTGAAATGTAAGCATAATTAAGCTCATTCAGTTGCCAGATTCAGCAAATAAAAATATAGGACACTCAGTTCAATGTGCATTTCAGATTAATAATGAACAATTTTATTTGTGAAAATAAATCTCAAATGTTGCATGAGACATGCTTAAGCTAAAAAACAATTTTGTTGTTCATCTGAAACTCACAGTGAACTGGGCACATCCTGTGTTTTATCTGGCAGCCCTATGTGCTGGGAAGTGTGGGGAAAGTTTCCCCTTTCTACTTCTTTCTTCTTTTACTGCCTAGTACATGAACATAATGCCTGGAGGTGTGGCAGCTGTCTTGTAACTAGGGAGAGACAAATACGGCATGTGGACTAGTAAAGTAATAAGTGTTAAATCACTAATGGTGTTATTGGATATCTGTGCTAGTGCTCAGCTGCCTGTCTCCGCTCTTCTTGTTGTGGGAAACACAAGGCAAAACACCCAAGATCCTTATCTGGCTAAGTCATTGCAGCGAAGGCTTCTGCTGTTTTGGAGCTGACATTCTGAGAGCACAGGGATCTTGTTTATCTTGGGTCAGCGCTCACTAGTACCTAGGACAATGCCAAGTACAGTGTTTCTTCAAAAAACATTTGCTGAATCAGTAAATTAATAACATTTAACAAGAAAGTGGCCAACTCAGTTATTTTCTTATATCTTACCTAAAGCAGTGTCATATGTCTTATTTACCTTGGGGAGGATATTTTTCCTTTTTGAATTGACTAGTAGCTACAGAGGGTTATTATTTGTGACACAAAACAAATCAATTTTTAAAATTCCTTGAAGTTTGGACTCTTAAGATCAGTGTTTTTCAAACTGTGGTTTGTAACCCATTAATGGGTCATGAAATCAATTTAGTGGGTCATGACCAGCATTAAATAAAGAGGAAGAGAAGGAGGAGGAGGAGAAGACCAGCAGGAGGAAGAAGCATAATTAATTTATAAAATGTCCTCATTATAACTCTCCTTTGGGAAATAACAGTGGCTACTGAGCTACACATAAACACACATACACACACACACACACACACACACACACACACACACACACACACACAGAGGCATATGTCTCTTGTGTTGTGAAATGAAATAGAAATATATTTCTCACTGTGGATCACAGCTTTAAAAAAATTGAAAGCCAGGCTCAAGATGAGTAGTGTTGAATTTCAAATGTCCATATGTGGAAATCACAGTGGCTTAGTTCTTGTTCCTGAGCCACCTCTCATTAGTTGGGTGACCTTGGAGGAGAAGTAATCTATTTGGATAGCATTTTATGATTTGTAAAACTCTCTTATGCAATCTTACAACAACCCAGTGAAATAGATGCTACCTCAGTCGTAGTTGCATGTCTAATAATGGCAGCCAATAGCTGCATGTGCTTTTGAGTATTTGATATGGCTGACATGACTGAGGAATTGAATTTATTTTATTTAATTGTAATTAATTTAAATTTAAGTACTGATACTTAATCCAGTTGGAAAAATATGTTTGGAACAACTTGGGTATGTGAATATCATTTTCCAACTATAAATTTTATAAAATACATATCAAGTATTTCAGATGAAAATTTAGTCTCCAAATTGAAATGGCTATCAACATAAAATACACACTGTATTTCAAAGATTTAGTACAAAAATCATACAATGTTTTATTAATAATTTTTATATTAAGCACAAGTCAAAATGAAAATATTGGATCTACTGGGTGAAATATTTATTAAAATGAAGTTCTTTTTACTTCTTTTGATGTGGTTTCTAGAAAATCTAAAGGACATTTTTGGCTCATATTGTATTTCTGTTAGCACTACTTTAAGGTTTAAGTATCTCACCCTAAGCCCCTGGATGAGAAAGTGCTTCAATTACTATTATGATTCAGGTCCCTTTACAAATCTGTGGCTCTTTCCACTAAACTAGGACAAGTCACATCTCCCTAGGCTTTGCTGTTCTTATCTTTAAAATCAGTGAGTAAACCAGTGTGTGATGATAAGAATAATAATGGCTAATGCTTATCTGGTGCCTACTAGTCCTGAGCAATGTGTTAACATTCTACAAGGTTTACTGCATTTTAATCTGCAATAACCCGGTAAGGTAGTTATATGATAATTACACCTACTTTTTAGATGAGAAAACTGAGACTCAGAGATATCAGTTAATTTGCCTATCAGCTCAAGATGGTGTAGACTGAGAGGCCCAGAACGCAGGAGCTCCATGAGGATGACTGGACAGCTAGGGCCTTTTTCCAGAGCTTGGCCCTAAGGAAAACAGCTGGACTTGGTTTGAGAGACGGTATATTGCTTCTGTTTCTAGAGTCTTGATAGATTCATTGCCTTGGAGAAATAATGGCTGTCTGATCTTGTTACCGATTCCAACACTATATGGCAGAAATCTCTAATCTCTACAGTTTTGGAATATATAGATAAGGCTCAAGAAGGTGACTTTGTATCTGAAAAATTTTCAACCAGAAAATTGAAATTTGGACTTTGTTATCGTGGGTGCTTATTTAAAGATCCACTTGCAATGTCAGACTACATCTCAATAACAGCCTTCAAATATAGGGACAATTCATACTTTCCCAGGAAAATTATTTTTCCTTTTATATAAGCCTTGTTTATGTGCATTAAATATAATTTAGAAAAGAAATGGTAAGAAAAAAATTTATAGTCCTACTACTCAACCATTCTATTTTGGTTTTTTGTTCCACCATCTGCATAGGATTTTAAAAATTTAACATTTTTTTCTCTCGTTCTTTCACTTAACATTGTCATAAGCATTTTCTATGTTTTTATGAAAGATTTGCAAACATATTTATAAATACGTGTGTAATATTCCAATAAGTGGACATCCCATTTAATCCATTGCTTTAGTTTAAACAATGAGGTTGTTTCCAATTTTTTGCTATTGTTGATAAAATTGTTCTGCTTCTGTTAATATCATACTCTTTCTGGAGGATAGTCCACCAAAATATGTATAGTTTAAAAACCTCCAGCTGTGCATATTCTTTTACTCAATAATTTCCTTTCTAGGAATTGCTTTAAAGAAATGGAGTTACTTCTAAAGACTTGTTTGCAAAGTTCTTCAGCATTATTTATGGGAGTAAATATTTAGAAATGGTAAATCTTCAGTATAAAAGATTCGTTACTAAAGTATGGTATGGCCACGTAATAAAGTACTTCATGGAGTCATTAAAATTATAGTTGGGAAGAATAGGTGAGGATTTAAAAATATTAATAAAAATAGCTTTCTTTTACTGAGTACCAGGCACTATGCTTCTACATATTTAGGATATAATTTAGTCCTTAACAATCCATGTATTTGGTATTATTATTATTGTCTCTTTTGCACAGCTGAAGAAACAAATTCAGAGGGTTGAGTGACCTCTCATAGGCACAAAGCTGATAACTGAGTAAACAATGGAACTAACACACAAAAACCCTGGTGGTTTGTCTCCGGGACGTATGTCCTTAACCACCATACTGAATAAATAACTAGGAAGTTCACAATCTCTCATTAGATGGGAGAGGCCGTTATAAAACAGCGTGGATGGTGTGTCCTCAGTCTAGCAAAACCTAATAAATATATGACTAGATATATTTGTGTCTTCAGCTGTGCAAAAGAGACAGCTGAATAATAATAATCCCAAATACATGGATTGTTAAGGATTAAATTATACCCTAAATATGTAGAAGCATAGTGTCTGGTATTCAGTAAAAGAAAGCTATCGTTATTAATATTTTTAAATCCTCACCTATTCTTCCCAACAACTTGAGAAAATTCACCAAAATGTTAAATGGGTAACTCGGGGGGTTAGAATATTTTTATTTATACTTTTTGAATTTTCCAAAATATCTGCTACTTTGAAAAATACTTTTTATAGTGATAAGATATACACAGCCTAAAATGTACCATTTTAACCATTTTAAAGTATACAATTCAGATGCATTATGTACATTACCAATGTTGTGCAACTGTCATCGCAATCCAATTGTAGTCATTTTCATCATCCCAAACAAACCTCTGTACCCATTAAACAATAACTCTCCATTAACCCCTCCCCTCAGCACCTGGTAACCCCTATTCTTCCTTCTGTCTCTGTGAATTGGCCTATTCTAGATACCTCATAAAACTGGAATCAAACAATATCTGTCCTTTCATGTCTGGTTTATTTCATTTAACACAATGTTTTCAAGTTCATCTATTTTATAACATGTATTGGAATTTCATTCCTTTTTAAGGCCGTGGTATGTGTATACCACATTTTGCTAATCCATTCATCTGTTGATGGACATTTGGGTTGTTTTTACCTTTTGACTAATGTAAATGATGCTGCCATGAATATTGGTGTACAAGTATGTTCGCATCTCTGCTTTCAATTTTTGGGAGTATATATGCAGGAATGGAATTGCTGGGTCATATGATACTTCTACGTCTAACCCTGTGAAGAGCCATTGCTGTTTTCCATGGCAATTACACCACTTTACATTCTTATGAGCAATATACAAAGATTCTAATGTCTCTCCATACATCCTCACCAATATTTATTAAATTACCTAAAAAAAAATAGACAAACTAATGGATGTGAAGTGGTATCTCACTGTGATTTGGATATGCATTTCCCTAATGACTAATGATGTTGAGCATATTTTTATGTGCTTATTGGTCATTTGCATATCCCCCCTGGAGAAATGTCTACTCAAGTCCTTTGTCCATTTTTTAATTGGATTGTTTGCTTTTATCTGTTACTTCTTGAATTAGAAAAACAAACCACAGTGACTTTGTGCAGAATTAAAAAAAAAGAAGTACACATCTGATTGTATGCATTCCCTGGTTCCATATCTCGATCTGCCTCTGGGATAAAAAGTTCACACTACCAGAGCATGAGCTGGCTGGGCTCCCTCTCCAGCCTCCCATCCTGCCTCTCCACTTCACACTTGATGCTGCAGCAGTTCTCAATGCTCCCATACTTCTTGTAGATACCATGCCTTCATCCATGCTATGCCATATGCTGAGAATGCCTCATCTTCTCTTCCTCTTATTGCCCTTCTTTATTCAGCTAAATTCTAGTCATGCTTCCAGATTCAGCTCCGGATCATTTCTTCAAATAAAACTCCTGCTATGGTGTGAATACGTCTCTTCCAAAATTCATGTTGAAACTTAATCCCTATTGGAGTGGTATTAAGAGGGGCCATTTGGGGAAGTGATTTAGTCATGAGGACTCCACCTTTGTGAATGAATTAGTGCCTTGCAAAAGGGCTTGAGGGAACTAACTTAGGCTCCTTTCTCCCTTAGCCCCTTCTGACATCTGAAGACACAACAGCAAGGTGCCATCTTGAAGCAGAGAGCAGCCCTCACTGGACACTAACTGTCCCAGCACCTTGATGTTGGACTTTGCAGCCTTCAGAACTGTGAGAAATAAATGTCAATTGTTTATAAACTACTCAGTCACAGGTGTTTCGTTGTAGCAGGGGAAATCAACTAAGACACCTTCCAAACTCTCTGACTTTATTCCTGCATTTGCCACATGGGTGGATGCCTCTGATATTTACCTCCTAATAATGTGTTGTGTCTCTCATGAAACATGCTCAATCCTTGACACCAGAGGTGGGCTTTTGTCATTTGCATATACTCAATGCCTAGCACATAGAAGAAGCTCAATATTGCCTAATAGAACTGAACTCCTGATTTATATTAGCTAATTGCTTACCAACGAGGCTTTGTATTTTGTCTGTCAGTAATGCATGGCAGTACCTGTTTCACTGCACCCTTGTCTGAACTGGGAATTATATTTGCTGTTTCAATTTTCATGTCTTTAATTACTAGTGAGGTTGAGTCATTTCCCCATATGTTCTTTTATTAGTTGTTTCTGATCTTTTGTGAATTGTCTGTTCATTTCTTTTGTTCAGTTATCTTTTGGAGGCTTAGTGTTTTCCTTGTTGATTTGTAAGAACTTCTTAAAACTAGGCTATTGACCCTTCTCTATTATATTTGCTAAAAGAAATTATTCCATTTGTTCTTTGCCATTTAATTTTGTTTTTAATGTAAACAATTTTATGCTATCAAATCTTTGATATAAAGTTTACTAATTTGCCTTTTTATATTTATGAACTTGAGTGTCTGTAATGCCTTTCCATAGTATTACCTTTATTAATACGTGACAAAAATAATCACTGTATAGGTATACCTTGCTTTATGGATCTTTGGCTGGAAATTTTAAGCATAATTATATTCATAGAAATCACTAAGTAGGGGGAAAAAAGGAAAACCTATGTGAAGAGTCACTAAATTTGTGTTGTAAATTGAGCTTTCATTAGGACTTCCTTAGGTATTAGAGCTAGAGGGAGAAAAAAGCCCTAAATTTTAAGTGATTTAAATTGCAAAACAATAGCAAGGCTGGGAGAAGGTTTAGAAGAGAGCTTGCAAATTTTCAGCCTTTCAGTGCACATTGATTGTTCATAGATGGGTTTTCATTTGGTCCAAGGCTTGGCCAGTCCTGACGTTTAGATTTGGATTGGTCTTCAATGCTTAAAAGTCAGGAAACAGTTATCACTTGAATATCTGGAGCTGTTCTGGATTAGGAAAAGGGAAGCAAGATCTGGCAATGATGGGCCTATTTTTTTTTTTGGTGGGACTAAATGGCTGGATTTGAATATCTGCTACTGTCAGAGGCGTCTGAACTACAGCAACTCCATCTTGAATAGGGCCTAGGTAAAATGAGGCTGAGACCTACTGGGCTGCATTCTCAGACGGTTCAGGCATTCTATGTCACAGGATGAGACAGGAGGTCAGCACAAGATACAGGTCATAGAGACCTTGCTGATAAAACAGATTTCGTTTCAGTAAAGAAGCCAGCCCAAATCCACCCAAACCAAGATGGCGACGAGAGTGACCTCTGATCGTCCTCACTGCTGGACTCCTACCAGCACCATGACAGTTTACAAATGCCATGACAACGTCAGGAAGTTACCTATATTGTCTAAAAAGGAGAGACATGAATAATCCACCACTTGTTTAGCACATCATCAAGAAATAACCATAAAAATGGGCAACCAGCCCTTGGGGCTGCTTTGTCTACGGAGTAGCCATACTTTTATTCTTCTACTTGCTTCATAAAGTTGCTTTCACTTTACTCTATGGACCTGCCCTGAATTCTTCTTGTATGAGATCCAAGAACCCTCTCTTGGGGTCTGGATGGGGGCCCCTTTCCTTTAACACTACCCCTCAGATGGCCATGTCTCTCCAGTTCCCCACAGTCCCCACCATTTCCCAATGTCCGCATCACTGAGGCTGAGGGTCAGTGGCCATTTATCATCTTACCATTGGCCCACTTCACTCATTTATTTTACCTGCTAGGCTGCTGTGGGCGTTTGAGTTTTGTTTGAGGACATGAGGCCAGGTTGCTGAAATTTGCTGGGTAATCTCCCCAATCATGGAAATATGGGGATTAAATTTAAATCCAGTTCTTCTGTTTAATTGGGAACAGTCAATCTATGAGTATTTGCTCTGTCCATTTCTGTAAGTGGAAATTGATGTCTTTTCTCTACCCCTGCCCTCCACCTCTCTCTCCTTCCCCTTCCCTTGGTTTGGATTTAATGAATATGAATTATATTGACTTCAATTCGTAGATTCTGTAACAAAAGCCCACTGAATAAGCGGATAGTGAAATGACCTCAATTGAACGAGCCGGAAGATACAGCTGGTATCTCGCATCTTAAATCCTAATGGCCGCAGGTAGTGACGGTAAATAAATAGGGCAGACTCCCAATTTCTTTGGAAAACAGAAATGCTTGAACTTTGAAAATCAGAAGAGAAAACAGAGGGAAAAAACGGTCAGTTGCTTAGGACTAAAGAAAAGGAAAAACATAGCTGTTAAATATTTATAAATATGACTTAGACAAAAATTTTGCTTGTGATAGAAAAAATGGCTTCCAGGCTGTTAAAAGTATAATCTTGTGCAGAAAGAAACAATCTAAATTACCAGGCTAAAGGATCCCAACATACAAGAGGCTGAATTTGAAATCCTGAGCAGCTGTATCGCTCTTCAGTGAGGAGATGGTCAAAATGGACTCCAAGCAAAACCTGGCATCAGGGATTTGTACCTGTGATGGCCCAACCAGTACCTGCACAGCCTACCTGGGAGATGCTTCAGCCTAGGTGGTTATTGCCTGACTGCTCAGAGCTCTGACCACCTGTGCCAAGTCCTGGCTCTGCCACTACTTGCTGTGTGATCTCACTGCAGAACCAGGGATATAGCATTTCTTAAGCATCTATGAAATAGGGATGATGACAGGACCCTCTTGTGGAACTGTGGAGAAGTCTCATGGAGGAAACCCATGTAAAATGCTTAGCACACTGTCTGGTATTCAGCTAGGGCTCAATAACTGTTCACCCCTGTTATTACTGTCATCACAATCCTTACTATGGCAAACAAGACTTTCCTGAGGATTTGTGTTACAGTCAAAACAACTTTCAGTGACAAGGAATACAAGAGTAGCAGGAATCAGTTCTCAAGGTCGTGGTCTCTATATAAGGACTTGAATGGTGGCAGGTAAGGCAGGGCAAACAGAAAGGTGGCTGCTGTGATTTCTTGGATTCACTCTCATTTAAATATAGAATTATTATCAAGAAGTCTCAAGGTTTTGCTATTGATTTTAGTGGGGCCTATGAGAACCATCCAGGTTTGATTTAAATGTGGAAGTGACATTTAGCTTAGGGTTTTCTGATCAATATTCTACCTGCACAGGTAGATGACATTTTCTAGGTTTCTCAAGGCTTATCACTAGGCCTCAAGGGCCATGAGGTCGCCTCCATTTGGTGTTTATAAGCTTATGCTATTCAGTGTGTGTCATAAGCTGTAAATATTTCTCCTCCAATTTGTAGTAAATTACATTTCCAAATTTTGATTTTTCTCCTTTTATCAATAATACTAACTTGTGAAATCAAACATATCTCTACAAATGCTTCAGTTTCATTATTGGACTTTCTTCTACAGTGTTTCTTAAAGCATGTGGTCCATTCCATGCATAGAAACATTTGTCACACAAACGTGTAAGCAAAACACATATATTTTCTTCCCCAGTACTGTGTAGGTCCTGAACAGGTAGATGTTCACTGACTGACTGATGGATGAAAAAAGCAAATCCAACAATTTTTAATGGAAAAAAATAAAAGAATAAGAGAACTAAGCATCACCCTGAAATTGAGACCTATGCTCTAAATTCTGCTCTTAAGTAGCCTGGAACAGATCATCAAATAGCACATTTAGAAACACAGAGGCATTCTCAGGAACCAAGTGGTCTTGAGAAATGTATTACCAACCTAGCCAAGAATGCTGATACTCTTAGAGAACTATTTCTGAAATAATTCCAGGCAGATTCTCAGGGCTCAGGGCTCAGGGCTCAGAGCCCACTGATCTCAGATCCTGGGTCTTTTGGCAGAAGTTGTGAAGGTTGCTACGCTGGGCATAGATAGTAGAGGTCAGTTAGTATCCTTGACTTTGACCTTTTAACTAACAGATGGGCTTGAGACAAAACTTCACACCAAGGGCCCTACATGAATGCATTCTCTTTCATTTGAAACACCCAATGATAGGTCAAGAAACAGATTGTAAGCACTTCTAAGATATAGCATTATATTAGCGGGGTGGGGGAGATGTGTAAAGGAGTATATATACACTCCTAGGCCTCAGGAAATATGTAATATAGTGGGAAGACAAGCAAGAACAAAATAGAAGGTATAGATAGGTCATAGGTGCCACATAATAGTCATAATGGAGACTGAGATTTTAGGGTGTGGGTTAGGGTGGACATTTGCATCTATATAGTCTCCTGTTCTCTCCCTCCAAGTTGACTCCAGAGAGTCTGAGCTTATACTCATGCGCTCTTTTGAAACCCTGGCAAAGGAATAGTCTAGGCTGAGAGTCCATAAACCTTCTATTGAGATGAAAGGCTGTCTCTTTCCTCCTCCAGGTCTGGCCAGTGATGTCTACACTGCATTCCTTCTTTGATTCCTTCTGTTTCAAAAACTCTTCTGGTTTCTGGAAGACTGACACCAACTAAATCTTCCGTAAAAAGTTGTCCATTCTTTCCAGCATCTCTACATACTACATGATTGTCCTTAATCCAGAGCCTATATTTTCTTCATTTGCAAACATATCTGTTTGTTTATGGCATGTGCTGTAACACTTGAGATTACTCACAGAACCAGAAAACTTTAGACCTGGGAAGAACAATTAGAATTGGACTGGACTTTCTGGTTTTATGCTGATATAGTCCTGCTCATCTCAGGGTTAGGCCTTGACCCAGTGACTTCATTGCCTCTCCTTGGAGCTTTGTGGCTCTTAGTTTTACCTACAGAATGAAGTCCAAGCTCTTTAGCCTGGCCAACATTATCTTTATTGCTCCATGCTTTCAAACCCTTTGGTTTACTCTGTGGCTCATCTCACAACCCACAAGACTGGTCTCTGCTAGCTGAGGATGCCATTCTTCTTAAGACCAGCAAGCCTTTGCATATACCTCTCCCAACCTTCTCTGTCCTTCTTCCCCTTCTCTACCTTGACATCTACTCACCCTTCAAGGCCCACTTAATGGTCACCTCCTCTGGGATGACTTTTCTAACTTCCTTAAGCAGAGCTGGCCTTATTCTCCTTTCCTATAGCCATAACTTTGGGTATAATATTTTCTAAAACTTAGTGCGTTATTATGACTGTATGCCTGTGTTTTCAGCTATCTATGTTCTCCCCAAGGCATGAACTACCATTTTTTCATTCAGCATTTATTCATTCTCTGCAGCATTTATTCCAGTCCTAGCATATGATAGACACCCATAAATGACTCCTGAATTGAACTGAAAGGGACTATAGAGGTTTAGAAATGTGAAATCATCTATCAATTGCTTTAATAAGTCAAATATGAAAATTTAAGAGGATGGCCTATAAATTTCTGTCTATACACACTCCTATATACATCACAGGTGGGCAAGCGATCTTTCTAGTCAATATGCATCCAGTCCTTAACATACCTTGAAGGGTTCAGACAGAAGAACCTTGAAGGGTTCAGACAAGTCTACCCAGATCTGAAGGCAAAAAGAGTTTCCTGAAGAGTTGGATGGACTTCTGCTTATCTGCCGGAAATGGTACAGATAGCCCTCAAATGAGCCTTCATGACCTTTCCAGGAATCTGTATATTGAAGGGACTCCATCTAATGGCCTTGGGACCCTCACTCTGTAGGTGGGTCGGGGGACTCAGAATTACATCCAAGCCTGTTTATTAGAAATTTAGAGAGCCAAAAGACCAAGTGTCTTGAGATCTGAGTAGGATTGATAAAGTAGGTAGGAGAAGCAGCCCCAAACGCCTGCCCAGCAGAGGCGTATGGGCTGAATTCTGCATTGCTGACAAATAATAGAGACCTGCAGAATTATGACACAGTTTTTAACATGTTCAGCTTTCCAATCTTCCTTGTCTCTCTACATTCTTAATATTTGCCATCAACTCTTAATGAGGTTCTATATCTTCATTTTGGGGGGTATATTTCTGTTAATTTATCACCTTTGGTCCCTTGAGAAATGTATTTCAGGGAGACATGGATGAATTATTGTAAAGCATATTTATTTAGCACAATCTAATTATTGCAACATTCTGTAAAGGCAAATGAATAAATCATAAATGAAGAGTAATGAGGGTGGAGCTTCTGTGCCTGTGTTCATGATGTGTGTGGGTCAGAGGGGGGCATGTACGTGTGTGTGTGTGTGTGTGTGTGTGTGTGTGTGTGCGCGCATGTGTATTAGTTCACACATTATTCTGACTTGGCTTGGGATTCTAGATAAGGAATTGGGCAGAAACGCTTTCACTTGCTCTGTGCAATACAGTGGCCTCAGTCCCACATGTGGCTATTGAACATTTAAGAGGTGGCTAGTCTAAATATGAATGTATTAGAAGTATAATATACACACCAGACTTTGAAGCCTTGGCGTTTTTTTAAAATGTAAAAGATTTCATTATTTGGAAAGCAGTTTTGAAGTTTCCTAAAATATTAAGCATACGGTTATCATATACCCAGCAATTCCATTCTTAGACAGCTGTGCAAGTGCAATGAAAACATATGTCTACATAAAGGTTTGTACATGAATCTTCAAAGCAGCTTTATTAGTAGGTACTAGCCAAAGAGTGGAAATAACTCAAATGTTCATTAACTGGTGACTGGATAAACAATGGTGGTATATCCATGCAATGGAATATTATTCAACAATCTAAAGGAACCAAGGACTGACACATGGTACAATATGTATGAAGGCCCAAAACACTAGGCTAAATGAAAGAAGATAGACACAAAAGATATCGTATTTTATTATTGTCTTTACAGCTATAGAGATAAGAAATAGATTAAGGGTTGCGTGGGGCTTGGGATGGGAATTGAGAATGACTACAAAAGAGCTGAAGGCTTTTTTGGGGGGTGATAGAAATGTTTTAAAATTAGATTGTGGTGATAGTCACACAACTCTGTAATTTTCTTTTTCTTTTCTTTTCTTTTTTTTTGAAACATACAGTGCAGTGGCATAATTTTGACTCACTACAGCCTTGACCTTCCAGGTTCAAACTATCCTTCCTCCCCAGCCCCTTGAGTAGCTGGGACTACAGGCATGTACTACCATGCCCTGGCTAAGTTTTGAAGTTTTTGTAGAGACTGGGTTTAGCCATGTTACACAGGCTGGTCTCAAGCTCCTGGACTCAAATGATCTACCTGCTGTGGCCTCCCAAAATGCTGGGATTATAGGGATGAACCACTGCACCCCGCCCAACTCTGTTAATTTATTAAAAATTATTGATTTTTTTTACCTAAAACAAGTAAATTTTACAGTAAATTGTACCCAATATGTCATTAATATGTAATAAATTTAAATGTGATTTTAATCTAACATTATTCTCATTAATATATAATTCTTAATATAGTTATAATGTAAGTTTAAAATTGTTTACATGTTGAAATAATGTTTTGGCTATAGTAAGTTAAGTAAAATGTATTATTAAAATTAACTTTACCTATTTACTTTTAAGTGGCTACTAGAAAATTTTGAATTAAGTAAGTAGCTTGCGTTATATTTCTATTGGGCAGCACAGCTTTAGAAGATCCCATGATAGCTGTTAAACAATCCCCACACCTCCATTCAATTTCAGAGATTGTGCTTTCTCTCTTCTTGGCTCACAACCAGCCCCATATGGAAACTGAGTGCTTGCATCATCCAAAAAATGCTAAAAGAAGGGGAAATTGCCCAGATTGTAGCTGTTTAGGCCCCTGGCTACACAACAGTATCCCGGTGATGGGAAGAGGGGTGTTGGACTTGACGTGGAGGAAGGTGCTGGCCTTTTGCAAGGTGAGTCACAGGAGCATAAGAGAATACCAAGTTCAATGTCAATGGCACTTCCATCACATCTGAAAATGGAGCATGTTCACTGTTCACCCAAATGTTCATACATCCTTCATATGTGTCCTTAAATGTTCATATACCCTTCAATGCCAGTGATCTGTGCTAAAATAATATAAACATAAATGCTATTCAAACTGTCTAGGAGGATCTAAGCTTGAATGTAACTAAGACAAAACTATTTTGTTTTTAAAAATATCATATGATATGTTTAGTGCCCAAATATTTGTCACCTGGAGGGGAGGAACAAGGTTTTTATCACATTCTCTTTTTTTCTGAAGCAGTTGTTCCCAACCCTGGCTCCCCATGAAACTGACGGGGTGGGGGTGGTGGTTAAAGCATGTGGATGCCTGGGTCCCACCCCAGATATAGTGATTTAACTATTCTGGGGTGGGATCTAAGTAGTGATGTTTCGTAAGGTTTTCAACGGACATTGCTAAGAATCACTGACCCAGTGTCTTGCTCAGGAAGGACTTCCAATGGACTCTGGATTAAGAAAGAGGAGGATGGACAAGGATGAGCCACCAAATCCAACAGGCCAAGCAAATCTTATAATCAATCCCTTTCCCAACCAGGTCCAGCATCCCCTTTGCTCTTCCAGGCGGTCAGCCAGTTTCTGCTGGACAACTGTGGGTGGGTACTGCCTGTGGCTTATGAGACAGCTCCTCTCTGCTGGATGAGTTTTAATTGTTAGACATGTCTTTCCCAGTCTAAACTCAAACCTGCCGCTCTCTAATGTCCACTTATGGGTCCTAGTCCTGCCATCTGGACAAAGACTGATTCAGTCTACCCCTCTTTTCACATGAGAGTCTTTCCACTATTTGAACGCAATTACCAGGACCTCTCTACCCTTTTCTACACTATACATCCCCATTTCCTTGATCTATTCACTGCATGGCCTCCTTTCCAGGCCTGTAACCATCTCAGCTCTAGTTTGTCAATTTTCCCTCCAAGCTGGGAAACCTCCAAATGCTCACCCTCCAGATGGTGTCTGCCCAGGGCCAGTACAGCAGGACAATTACCTTCCTTGATAAGGCCATTACACTCCTAGCAGTGAACCACCACACTGCAGTGGCTCAATAGCAGAACAATTGGAAAAAAGAGAGAGAAGAAGGGGAAAAAAAAGGGAAAGCTACATTTCTGAAATTTCTCATCTGTAAACTTTTTATGCTTGAGCATGACACTTCACAAAATGCTCATCCAGTGAATGTGGACCCAGTTTACCGGAATGGAAAGACTGTCAACAGAGAAGGAATTCTCATTATTCCAACTAATTTCTTAACTATTAGCCTTCTATCAAGTATCATAGTTTGGGGACAATGGCAAAATGACAATACTAAACAGAGGGCTTAACAGATTTGAAAGGATTGAGTCTCTTAAGCGGGGTACCTTCTATTTGGGGAAATGACTTGTTTCCCAAAGGTAAGCTAAGGTCAAATGCAAATCACATCCTCTGCCTGGAGAGGCCATTTAAACTCCAGCCTGTGAATTGAAGCTGCTCCTTATATGGCTTTACTCACAAAAACATGGTCTCCCAAAGAGCAGGGGCCATGCTGGACTGCTCTCTGCTGGCGCAGGGCCCCAACTGTGGTGAAATGTATTTGCTTCTTAGCCAGCTTAACTATCCACATCTCTGTCCAAAGATAATTCATTTCTAATTCAATACACATGTATTAAATACTCACGATCAGTGCTAGATACATGGTAGGGTGCCTTTACATATGGTTTTGTTTTAAATTTGTTGCAGCAGGGTCAACTTGGATTGCAGAATGGGAACACCTAGTGCTATTCAGAAAAGATCACTGGATTCCAGGGGGTGGAGAGTCTACATAGGAATTGGGAGATGATCAGGGAAGTGACGGAAAAACTCAGGAATATCGTCCCGCATGATTTTGAGAATATTAATTAAAAAGAACCATTTTCAAAACTTAGTTCATGCCCTCCCACAGTGACATTGCTCATGTGGAGCATGGCCTTAACCTGAAATCAGCCAAATTCTATAGACAGACATGGTAGAGGCTGACAGAGATACCAAAGGGATGGAGAGAAATGTATAGTTTTGTAACATACAAACCAAGAGCCTCTTTCTGATGTGGGTGTAACAGTGAAAAGGAGGCCTAACATGGCTAACTCAGTGTTGCTCCTGACCCCCAACTCTCACCATCTGCGATGATATCTTTTAGGTTAACTGTTCTTGTTTATCTCTGCACATAGTCCAAATGAACTATGGGGGAGTTTAGTTTATAGTTTAACTTTAAAACAAGGATGAGAATGTCCCTTTCTAAAACTAGTCCTCAAAGAGATAAGGAACATATACACAAGTAATGTTTTTCTAATGATTTTCAGAAGCACTGTGGCCTGACCAAGGGCAAAGAAGTCATGCAACCCCTTTGGACTCCTGCTGATGCCCAAACATCTGCGGTCACCTGCCACCTCCTGACCCCAACGGCCTCCTTCTTTCCCCTTCCCAATGTAAAAAGCAGCTTGAGGTTTACGCCCTTCAAGGTGGTTCTGTAGGATGTCAGTCTACCATCTTCTCAGACTGCTGGATCCCTGAAATATTATGGGGCATCTTCCATAATCAGGCATCTTCCTTGACCCAACACCTTGTTTCTTGACTTACTGGCTGTTGTGTGGTGAATGGTGCAAACTTTGGACTCATATACATGGGAAGCTACCTTCTCCCAACTCCCTGGGATAATGCCTCCCCCCTCCACGAACAGATAATTGGAATTGGGAGAAGGTAGCTCAAAGGCCAATCTCAACGGGTGATGGGTGCTTTTTCTTACCCATCTGTCCTAACTATCAAAATCAAATAATCAGAAAAACAGACACTGTCAAATGGGTCTTCCAATAAAAATGAGTGAGCATAGACTATTCAACCCAGTTCCTGGCATAGAGGTTCCCTACTACCACCTCCCACCCTGGTAATGGAAGAAACTCTCTTCCTAGCTATTCTGAGACCTTCTAAGTCATCTCTTAGAAGACTTTCCGTTGCTACTGTGGTCATTCTGAGGAGCTGCCTCACACTGGGCTGGTCAGCCTGCACTCTCAGCCACTCCTCTTCTGTCTCCAGTTCCCTCTTAAAAAATAAAAATGATAAAAGGCACTCATATTTGCAGTGTCTTGGAATAGCATAATTCAGAGAAACCACTGAGGTCATTACGCGTGAGGAATCGCAGGCCTCAGGAAGGGAGGAGGTATCTCAGGCTCTACTGTGAGGCGGAGGCAGGCTGAGCCACTGTTGTCATCTTCTAGTTGTTTTATTTTTAGTGTATTTGTGTGGCCACGACTTGGCTCCTGAGTGGTTATTTTCCAGGGTTCAATCTGAGAGGACCCCTGTGTTCTCTTGCTTTATTACAGAGAGACTGGGAACCCAGGCTTGCAGCCCAGTTATAACCAGGGCATTCACTAGAATACCCTTAAGGGATAACAGTACAGCACAGTGACTTGAGGCAGTTTTAAGGAAAAAAGCAGAAAAAAAATAATATCAACAATAACCACAGCTTCCATTTGCTGATCGCCTACCCTGTATAGGCACCGAGCTGGAGAAGGGACTAATGCACAACTCAAGGCGATAACATGATATGGTGCCCTCTGGGGTCATGAACTGACATTGTCCACGTGGCAGGAAGATTTACTACATTCTCCCTTAATCCTTGCCTAAATGCTAGGAAAGATCACTATGCCAATTTTTGCAAATAAAAAAACTAATGCAAAGAAGATCCAAGAGCAAGGACATAAAGACCCTAAATGGTGGAACTGAGATTTGAACCCAAGTCTTCTAGCATTAGCTTTCTACTGCTGAGCATGGAAGGGCAGAAAGATGGATAAATGTACATCCCAGGACCTTACTTAGTGTTTAGCAAGCCTAAGGGAAGCTCACAGTGAGTGGAGGTGGGTGGAAAGCAAACGGGGGAACGGAGGAGTGCTAGAAACCAGGCATCAGGCAGGTGATGATGGAAAAGGGATCCCGCAGAGCCACTGAATAACAACAGCAGAGCCTAAACAAGCAAGAAGAGCCCTTGAGATCCACTTCTTCATGAGGTTCTTCAGGGGAGCACCCCAAGGTAGTGGCCAAGCTCTCCTAATCGCTGGCCACCATGTTGCTCTGGGGATGGCTTGCCATGAAGAAAAGCAAGGCCAGAGACAAAGGCAGCCAGCCTCACGTTGCCTCAGCACGCTGCACAGCAGCCATTTAGTAGCACCCTACAAAGCAGACAGATTGCTCCTCTCAACATAAACTCTGCTTTACTCCTAAAACAATTTCATTGCTACTCACATAGGAGTTCAATATTGGTGCAATTAAATTAGTGCAGTTAAAAAAGGGAAGAAGGAAAAAGGAGAGAAAAGAAAGAGAAACCCTATGGGCAGGTGAGGGGACCACTATTAGCACTCAGAGCTTTGTGGGACTGCACCTGTCAGCTCTTACTGCTTCGAGGGACTCTCCCAGTATGTCAGGCTGTGAAAGTTCTCCTGGAGATGCTCCGTATGACAGGGTAAGCCTGGTTGAGTTATGATAAGCTTGCAGGGAGAAAAGCCAGGCCAGGAAACCATGTGAAGTTTGGAGCCAGGGCCACTCACCCAGAGTCACCCTGCCTGGATCACTTTAAGAGCTGTCCAACGTATTTCTGCATGCTGATGAGGGCCACTCACCATGGCTGAATCCGAGTTAGTCATTAAAGAGGTCCAAATGATTTGACTGGCGACATCGGCCTTGGTCTGGGGATCCTGGGTTTACACCCAGTTCACCAGAACTTTAAGGAAGGGCTGCTAGCCTGCTTCATTTTATTTAAGATGCCAAAAATAGTAGCAACATCAACTTGCTACACCCCAAAACAAGAAATAAGAGGCTCTGCATATACTGATTCGGGTCTGCATGGAATTTTGAATAGTTGGGAGTAGGGTATCCTGAGTACACTCACGTGTTGTTAAGAAGTGAACTCTTGACAGTCTAAGGAATCAAGGCAAGAATGTGGGAAAACAAGTTATCGCATACGTGGCTGGTAGGAACGTACATTGGTTGGAAATTCTGGAGGAAAATTTGACAAAAACCTTGAGATTTGGCAAAAATCCTAGCCTCAGCAATTTAAAACCCAAATTTATCTAATGGAAATAATTATGGAAGTGAGTAAAAATGTAGTTTCCAAAATATTATAAGAAATATTGATCATAATGGCAAAAGATAATTGGAAACAGCTTAAAAAGGAGAATAGTTAAATGAACTAATTCATGCATATAATGAGAATAGGAGATAAGGTTGAAGGAATGTAATTAACGACCTGGGAGATGACCATGATATATTTCTACATATTAAAAAAGGCCACAAAACAGAATGCAATATGATATATAAGCCATGTACATAAATATACATAAAGAAAAATGGAAAGGATAAGAATCAAAACATTAAATGTAGAAATCTTTAAGTCATAAGCTATGAGTAATTTTCTGCTTATCTTTATTTTCTTAATTTTCTACAATGAATATGTTAGTTTTGTAAACTTAAATTATATAATTCAGTTTTTAAATTAAGATTCAAGGAACTCTGGGTGGTATTCTACATGAATGAAGAAGTCATAGTGCGGGAGGGCTCTTTAAGAAAAGCTAGCTGTTCTCCATGACCAAAGGCAACACAGACCAGGCAGAACCTTTGGTTGTCTTACTGGGCATCTGTATTCCTGCAGCATTCAGGATTTGATGGTCCATCCTTGTTGACAGATTATTAATGTCTTCTAGAAAGAGTAAGATCATATGACCATGCCCCAGAAATACTGGCCTTTCCAAGAGCCAAGAAGCAGCTTCTGCCAATGTTTTCCATCTCATTCCAAGTCACTCATAAATGGGCAGGGGCCAAGTCCCTGTTCTCCACATGCCCACACCTGTCCTGTGCTTGGCACATAGTAGGTATTCAAGTATTCTCTTGAATCGACACAGTTTTTGTCTACTCTCTGTTTCTAGCAGGAGTGATATTGGAGAGACTCTTACCCAAAAAAGATGCCTTCAGACAGAAGGTTCACAATCACATGGTACCATTAACTTACTGCCTCACCTGAAAAAGTTTTACAAACTTTGCATGCTTGCTCTTTTTGGGGTATCATTGCGAAGACTCCCTGAAACCATTCCCAAGGTGAGTCTAGCCACGTTTCCACTTTCCGAGAGAAGAAAAAAAATAAAGCAATTATCTGGACAGTTCAGGTGAAATGTAAGCCTTCTTCCGAATCTCCTTTCTAGTCTAAATCCCATTCCATTTCTAAGAAAGCATTTTCTCAATTCATTCTGCTACATTTTCTCAATTCCAAGTTTAGCCTCAGAGAAGGCTCAGTCTATTAGTGTTAAATACTAGGCTTGGGGATGTGTGTACCTTGTGCCTTCTCTTGGAGGAATATTTTACCATGAAAAATGGGCTTTAATAAAAGAACGTTGAGAAAAATGACAGAGAGATGATTTAGCAATGTACATACTGAGATATATTAAATTGCAGACAGTTTGGGTGAGACTCTGAGCCTTAAATGAAACATCCAATATCTGCAGCAGCACAGAGCAAAAGTGACTGCAGAAAAGCAAAAACACAGAGACATCCATATGTCACTGGGAGCAGCAGGGCCCCACCCTCCTCAGAAATGGCTCTGCAGTGGGTTTCTGCCTGGCTGCAGAGCACTGAACTGAAAAAGTAGTTAATTAATGAAAAACTTAAAATTCAGCAATGAAATTACCTTTCGCAGTGACTGACAAAGGCAGTATAAATAATTCAATCTCTCCCACAGTTGATTGAACAGAGTGCCTTTCCTCTTTGACAACAGCATAGCGACATTTTTTTTTCCATTGCCACATTCTGCAGCAGCTACAAGTGTCACTGCCGAAATCTAGCCAAGGAACTGACAAGGGGCAGTGAAAACCCAATTGAGAACTGGTTGCAGTCAGAAATTCACATGTGTAGTGTGCTTTCAGGCAGGCAACTCAAAGCGTAGGCAGGGCAGGCTTTTCAAGTCGGGAGTTCTTCAGGGGTCCCTGGAACCCCACACTCACTCCAGGAGGGGAAAAACCTGGGTGCCAGGTTGTCTCCCTTCCCTCCCCTGCTCTATAAGCTCATTAGTCACAGAACCTCCAAAGTGAAGGAAGGAAGAGAAAGCGTAGGTGTGGCCCCAGGTTAGCAGAGGTGGTCACAGAAGGGGAAAGAACTGACTTGAATCTGAGAGCTCTTCTTCCCTTTGGGGTCCTGTTTTGTCATCTGTAAAGCTGGCTATGTTGCCAGTGTTTTCTCAATGGCATGAGGTGGAAAAACAATCGCTTGGTAGTGGTGTCACCCTGGGCAATGACAGCTTTTCATACTGACCCTGGGGTGTGGTCTGCAGGAGGGACGGACAGTATACCCCTTAAAGTTATGCTGGGTACCTCCACTTCTTACCTTGGGAGGGGCGGGGCGGGGAATGAGTCTTTCTTTTCAGACCTTAGCCCAGGCTCTCTGTGGTACTCCTGTTTCCAACCAAAGAAGGCTAGAGACCGAGCACCCAGAGGGCTTCCAACCACATGGTCCCACCAGCCAGCCCTTTGGGTACTGACTTCATTTGAACCTGTCTATGGCTTAAACTACTTGAACGTATCCAACCTGTGAGGCTCCTCATCCTGCCTGTCTCAAGGAATTTTGCAAGCTTGGAAATCAAATAGCCAGACCTTCTATAATTACAGCAACAACGGCAGCAGCAATGATTGACACCTAGGGAGCCCGTCCAGTGCCATTCTGCATCCTTACATTGAAGTCATGTAATCCCATCTCTATCCCTAATAACTGCATTACATGGGTAAATCACGTACTCTCAGTTTCCTTGTCTATAGAATGAATTGGATACTTAAATGTACCTTGTAAGTGGGTAGTAACGAAAGGGAAACTACCTCACACAGGATATGACTCATAGTACATGCCCAATAAATGTGACTTTCTTTCCCTTTTCTTCCCCCCAATGAGGTCCAGAGATAGTGTCTCCTTTTACAGACGGGAACATAGTGCACATGAAAGCTGATAGGGTTTCTTGGCCATCACTCAAACAATCAAAGGGCACCAGAGGGCTCTAGCGGGTCAGTGCTGATACCACCATTACCTGACTAACATGATTATTCTACCAGGGTGTTCTCTTCAGTCCCTAGCACAGAGCCTGGGCAAGCAGGGATCCCTGCTTTCCAGTTGAGAGTTCTTCAGGGGTCCCTGGAACCCCACATCCACTCCAGGAGGGGAAGAACCTGGGTTCCAGGTTGTCTCCCTTCCCTCCTCTGCGCTATAAGCTTGCTGATCACAGAGCCCCTCGCTCAGGTCCTGCTTGCCCAGGCTCTGAGCTCCAGATGGAAGGGAACACCCTAGTAGGATAAGAAGTGACCCCGGGGCTGAAGGAAGTACCTGCCACACTGGGGAGTAAGTAACACTGTGGAAACCATTAGCAAAGTCTCCTGAACAACATACCCTCTGGGTAGAGTTTATCCTTCATTCCTAAGGGAGCCTACTTAGGATTATTTATTTCTCATTAGACTCTCTAGGGCATGCTAAGAGCTGCACAATTAAACTCTTTATATCAAGGAAACGACTATTAAAACCTCGGATTCTAATGGATTTCTAAAAAGAAAGAGAAGATACATAAATAGGAGTGATCAATGCTCCAGATGTCACAAAGATACTGGACTTGGAAGATGATGTCTCAGGAAAAGAGTTGATAAGTGCATATACTGTCATCTGTGCCTATGAAATTGGCTTACTTTTTAGGGCCTGTTTTGCAAGGAAGCTTGGCAGGTATGCCCAGGTAGGACTGACAGTGCTCAAGAGTGTAAAACTTCTGGGAGTGTTGTGTGGGAAGAGGAAAACATTAGAACAGAAAGTGTTGATAGACTCTGGATTGTGAGAGATTGTAAGGGTCACCCAGCCCAAGACACAGGCTGTCATGCTGAGATGGAGAGAGGATCTGCAGGGCAGGCTCTGAGGCACAGCCCTGGGAGACATTTCTCTTAGAACTTGGTAAATGCCAGCTCTAGGGCAAGGATCCTCAAAGCCTCTGACAGCATAGCTTATCTCTTCTAGACATTTCACTCTCGACAGTAAAGCTGGCTGGTCCAGAGTGATCTTGATGAGAGCAGGGGTCCCTGGCAGAGGGCATCCTTGTGCAGAGAGCAGATGGCAAACGTTTTATCCAATCAGGGCTCATCAACAAAACAAAACTTTTATTTACCTGTTTCTGAGAGAGAAATTAAACACTGTTCTCTCAGCAGCCTTTTAAACTATAAGCAGGAAACACAAAATCTTTTCAAATGCTTATAACAAATAATAAAATCTGTTTATATTATGCATAATTACAGAGCAGAGACTCAGGGAGAAGGGAAGGAGAAAAAGGAGGGGCAAGAAAGGGTTGGAGGAGAGAAAAATAAAAATAAAGAAACATAGGAAGAGCTCACAGGCCTGAAGGGAGATGGTGGAGGGGGCACCTTACCATGTGTTTACTGTCCCTGTTTGTGAAAGATGAAAATGAACACTTTGCAGAGAGAGCTAAGGAGACCTAAGGGGCCACATGAAAGTGAGAGACAAACTCTCAGGGGCACCCAGAGACCCAGAGATCGGGGCTCAGCCACACACAGAGGTGGTTCACAGACTAGTGATACCGACTGGTTCTATGTCCCCACCCAAATCCATTCTCCAACTGTAATCCCCACGTGTCGAGGGAGGGAGGTGATTGGGTCATGAGGGCGGCTTCCCCCATGCTGTTCTTGTGATAGTGAGTGAGTTCTCACAGGATCTGAGGGTTTTATAAGCATCTGGCATTTCCCCTGCTTGCACTTCTCTCCCCTACCACCGTGTGAAGAGCATCCTTACCACCCCTTCACTTTCTGCCATAATTGTAAGTTTCCTGAGGCTTCCCGAGCCATGTGGAACTATAAGTCAATTAAACCTCTTTCCTCTATAAATTACTCAGTCTTGGATAGTATCTTTACAACAGTCTGAGAACAGAGTAATACAATGAGAATATCTACAAACACAAAGAAAGCCCAGGTGAAGAATGGGCTGAGCCTTACTAGGCTGAGGGATTGAAAGACTAAGAACCAATGTTAGGGAAAGCAGCTCAGCTCGCTGGAGGCAATGATTAACTCCGTATCCTGCAAGGTGGGCAGTTGAGTCACATTTTCAAGAATATGAGCCTGTGTTGAGTATCAGCTCCAAATCGTGGCACTTTATTAAGGATATCTCTGCTGATGTCACTTAAAGCTGTTTGGGGTCTGTTCAGCCTGAAGCAGTGATGAGGATTTCTTTTCTTGGAAATAGCCCTGTGAGGCAGACTTGTGAAGTCTTAAAGCCTGGAGGGAAAACTCAGGGTTGTGGGCCATTCAGAAAGGTGGTCAGATACCATTCAGATGAAAAGTTTCAGACTTCAGGATTGAACTCAAACTCCTCAGCATAGCATAAAAGATCCTAGGGAAGCTGGGTGCTCCCTCATGCGGTTGGGGGAGGTTCCAGCCCCACCCCCAGCACTTCTTGCAGTCTGGTCATACAGATGGGACAGTTCCTGAGCACACCTGGCTCTCTTGTGCCATGAGGACTTGGCACATGCTCTGCATGCCTGGCATGCCCCTCCTGACTTTGTGTGACAGGCAAAATCATCCCTTTTGTGACACCTATCTGGGTGGTTATTATATTCTCATAACATCCTCTATTTCTTCGCCAGAGCAGCTCCCACAAATTTAATGCAATAATATTTAGTGTCTATGATCCCCTTTCTACTGTAATCTCTTAAAGATGAAGACCATGCCTGCCTGGTCTTCAGCTCCAATCCCAGTGCCTCTCAAAACTTGGGAGTTGAACAGATGAATGAAGACTTCTCTCAAATACTTTTGTCTTGAGAAAATGCCTCTCATCCACCCATTCCTTCAGGGTGTAGAAGGAGCCTCTTCCTCCCCTCTCCACGATGCCCAGTGCATTCCTTTACACAGCCCTAGACACAGCAGGATTGTGGTTGTCCATGCCTCTCTGTGGCAAGCATTCTGCAGTGTCTCTCTGGAGCACCAGGTCCCCAAGACAACACTGTCCTCCTCAGGCCCTGGCTTCTGAGCTTACCATCCTGTCTCTAGTTCCAAAGCAGTTTTTACTAAGCGGATGCCACTTCCAGGTAAGCTGCAGGGAAGCTGATAACTGCCTGGCTTCTGTTTTCCTGATGAACTTCTACAGCTCCCTCCTTGCTTTTCCTCCCCTTACATGTAAAACAAGACTGTGGCTCCTTGAGGACAAGGCTGGGTCTGACCTCTAGCACATCCCTCAGAGCACCCAGCTGCTTCTTAAACACCTAATGGCTGATTCCCTGTTGCTTGATGCAATTTCATGAGATAGTTATGCACTTGTTGGGTCACTCCTTCAACAATTATTTGCCTGCTCTGTGCCAGCCACTGATTTGGATCAAAGGTCTATCTGCAAAGTATGGCCTCAAGGCCAAATCCAGCCTACACCCAGTTTTGTACAGCAGATCGGTAAAAATGTTTCATGCTTATCTTTTACATTTGTAAATGGCTTTAAAAGCAAACAAAAGAATATTTCATAAGATGTAAAAAAATTTTTTTGAGACAGGATCTCACTCTATTTCCCAGGTGACACGTAAAAGTTATATGAAATTCAAATTTCAGTGTCTCTCAAAATTTTACTGGAACACAGTCATACCCATTCATACATGTATTATCCAGTGCTGCTTTTGCGCTGCTAAGGCAGAGTTGAACAGCTGCAACAGAGTGCATGCAGCCCACAAAACCTAAAATATTTACTATCAAGCGTTTTACAAAAACAGCCAACTCCTGACCTTAACCCTGGGAGTAGAACAATGAACATGACAAAGTCTCCGCGCTCATGACTATCCTCGCAGGAAGGAAACAGACAGTATACAAATAAAGAGTGATTCACGCCATGAGGGAAAATGGAATACGATGAGCATGGGTTGGTGGTAAGAAAAGATCTCACTGAAGAAAAGGACTCATTGCTGAGCTGACATCTGAGCAGAGACCTGAACAATAAAAGAGGAGAGAGAGATGGGTCTATAGGGGGTAGAATTTCAGGTAGTCGGAACACCAAGTGCAAAGACCTTGAGGGAGGAGAGTCCTTGGCCAGAACCATCCACTTGAAAAAAAAAATGTCCTTGCAGCACTTACTGATGCCGGAGCAGAGCAAAGCCCTACTGCATGCAAGCTTGTGTGGGGAGGGAGTGCGGTGCAGTGGTTAGAGCAAGGCTCTGGCGTCAGAAGCTCTGTTTTGGATCCCGGCTGTGTGAAAAAGATTTGCTCTTGCCACTGCATCTCCCTGAGCCTTCGTCTCCTTGCCGGTTGAGCAGGGCCATGACACTGCTTCTCCATCCACCTTCCAGAATGGTGAGTGAGATCCTGAATAAGAAGGCTCTTTCTACATGAGGGGGTTAAGTATCATCCACATGGGCCTCTCCCCGCCTGTCTGTGCTGGTGTTCTCTGCTTTTGATTTTAAGCCCCCATGGGTCGGCTACCATTTAGCTTGAATTTTCTGGGACAGCCTTGATTTTATATGTTTGGTCCTGCTGGCCCTATAAACCATTGAAATGTCTCAGGAAGTGTCATATTTCAGCTTCCAAACCACATCTCTCTGACTGCTTCTGGTATGAAGCGCCTCTTGGCAGGACCTTGTTAATGAAGATTTGGTGAGAAAAGCTTGACCTCTGGGCCTACGGGCAGGAATGGGGACGAGTTCCCTAGAACTGCTTTGAGGCAGGGCCTCCTGCAGGTTGGTGTATCTTTTACTGATGAGGAGGGGAGGCCACGCTGCACTCTCCTCTCAGCTACTGCTTAGGTCCTTGGGGAGGTTCTTATAAGCCTGCATTTTTTGTTCTGGAAAATGGGACACAGGCACAGTCCCACACACACCCTTTCCAAAACGGATGAACGTGAGCCTGCTGAAGTGCCCTTTGATGCTGGGGAGATGCCTGCCAGAAAAGCACACGTGAAACCAGGTGTTACATTATTAATACCTGCACAGCAACTTCAGAGAATTCAGGCAGGCACAACCCGAGGCACTCCAGCTGCAAGAATAGCCCTGTTTCCTCCTGCAAGTCCCCCTGAGAGCCTCTCTAAATCAGACTCTGTTTCTGATTGCCTGAACTTTGTGTGCTGATGAACTTTGATTCATAAAGTAGCCACTCTAGGTGAAAATTTTCATAGAACTCAATTAAACCAAATTGATTGTGGTTGGTTATAAGTGTGAACAGGAGGGGAGGTAGAAATCCATGAGAGGCAATGTGAAAATCCCTCGTAAGAAAACTGCCAAAGTAATACGTTTTGCTTCTTGCAAGATTCCATCGACAGGGCCTTCCACAGACTTATTTCACAGCAGGCTACGAATGTTTTAACCAGGTTTCATCAGTTTTTATTCTCCTTAGTTATCTAAGTTGCAGCTGAGGCAGGAGAGCAATTGATAGGCTCCCCACCCCCACTGCAACCTCCCTCATCCCCATCTGACCCAGTCTCCTAAAGGATGGCTATAGCTCTGTGACATTTTAATTTGCTAGAATGAGACAGAATGTAAGCAGGAAGGCTCGGGTCTGTGCATTTATCTTGCTTGGGGGAAATTAGTGCTGGCTCTAGCACACACCCACTATATACACCAATGAAAAAATACAATTCAATTTGTGTTGGCAGCTTTAGGAGAGCAGGGCAACCATTTGTTAAGTGCAGGGTAATTCAGCGCCTGATTTTGCAGAGAAGCAGTGCTGAATTCCCAAGCTGGCAATTTTGCCAGCAGATAAGTGAGTCCCCAGTCCTTTGGAAAGTTTCTGGGCAGAAGATTGCTCTTCTGCAGTGCTGTGGCCCCAGAATGGTGTTTCTTTTGGTCAAGTCTCCTGGGGTTGCCAAAGCCTCCAGCAGAGTGGAGTCCTGGGGGCCTTGCAAGCAGGGCTGTGGTTGATGTGCTCATGAAAGGCCTACTCTGAAAACCAGAGGTTGCTGCAGAGGAAATGTGTTTATCTGAGAACATACTGTGCATCTCTTGAGCCTCCAAGTTAAGATGTGCCTAAGTGCTCCTGCCTGTGGCCCTGCTGAAGCTGGAATGAGGAAGAATCTGCAAGAACCTGCAGTGATCCCATTTTATGATTAGCCAGTGGGTGCACGGGGTGCAGAGTCAGGAACCGAGGCTGACTGATTCGCTGCTCTAGGCCATTTGAAGTAAAACAGAGGCACATTTTGAGGCTAAGAAATGAATGAAACAGAGAGCTACGATGTGCTGAAAAGCAAATCCCTAAATAATCACTAGACATTATGAAACAGTCTGGCTTACAAGTGTGCTTCTTGCCAACTCCACTGCCCATTAAGCTCCCAAAGAACAGGAGCAGAACCGCAAGCCTCTCTTTTCTGCTTCCCCTAGGGCCATGCTGCCAGCCCGTCGGGGTGGTGCCCTACTTCTTCCTTCCTAACACCATGTATACTGCCCTCCGACTGCAGGCCAACTTGGCAAATGCCCTCAACTGTCAATGCCAATTTGATAAGGGCAGGGCCCATGTCCTCAGCAGGTGTTCTGTTGACATTTGCCCCTCCCTGTTCAACTCATTTCTCTGCCTAACTACTGCTCTCACTGAAGCCCCTGCTGATGGCAGATGCCTCTGACAGCCATGCTAGCAGGTCCTCTGGAGCACAGGTCCCCAAAGCCCTGGGCCACAGGCCACACAGCAGGAGGTTAGTGGTAAGTGAGTGAGTGAAGCTTCACCTGTATTTACTGCAGCCTCCCAAGTAGCTCGGATGACAGGCAGGTGCCCTCACACCCAGCCACTTTTTGTATTTTCAGTAGAGAAGGGGTTTCCCCATTGCTCACATAAACAGCTGAGCTCTACCCCTGTCAGATTAGTGGCCACATTAGAGTCACATAGGAACACAAACCCTATGCTAAGCTGCACATTTGAGGGATCTAGGTTGCGCACTCCTTAGGAGAATCTAATGCCTGATGATCTGTCACTGTCTCCCATCACCCCAGATGAGAATGTCTAGTTGCAGGAAAACAAGCCCAGGGCTCCCGCTGATTCTGCATTATGGTGAGTTGTCTAATTATTTCATTACATATTATGATATGGTAATAATAGAAATAAAGTGAGCAATAATTGGAATGTGCTTGAATCATCCTGAAACCACTCCGCATCCCTGGTCTGTGAAAACATTGTCTTCCATGAAACCAGTTTCTGGTGCCAACATGGTTGGAGACTGCTGCTCTGGAGAACTTCTTAGATGCTAGTCGGCCCGCGCATGGCATCCTCCTCAGGAGCCCAAGTCTTCACCCATAGCCTCATAGGACGTGGCACTGGACGTTCATATAATAAACTCTGGGGTGTTTGGGTTCAGATCTTGGGCCTGCTCTTTGCTCTCTGAGTCATTTTACCCCACTGAGCTTCAGTTTTTTCATTTGGAAGTAAATAAAGATGCCTACTTCAGATACGCTTAATGCAGATGATATTTGTCATGGTCCTTGTATACTCTGCTCTGGCACCCAGCAGTCACTTCCTTCCCTTCCTCGGGCGTGACAAAAGGCAAAAGAAATTTAAGGAGCAGTCTGAATGGTAGGAAGGTGGTAGGAATGTGTCTAATTGCCTTAAATAACAGATAATAATAGATGCCTGGGGAGGGGTAGGACTGGTAAGTCTACATGGAGGAGATTTGGGGCCATGACGGTGAAGGATTGGTAAAGGTAGAAAAGGAAGATGAGGGCCCCGTCCCAGGGGATGCTATGGCTTCATGCATCACTGCCCATCACGGGACCATCCTTCTACATGTGCAACCTCTCACAGCTCTGCAAATACAGAGTGACTGACTCCTCACGACATCTTTGTTTCCCAGATGGCCTAAAACACTGATCTGAGAGCAAAGCGTGTGCTTGGCGAATCTCTGCTCTAGTTCTCACATGAGCTGACCACTGATCAGTCTTTTCTGGCAATGGACAGTATAAACCAATTCTTACGACACCCAAGACCTGCCTTTTTGCAAGATATGGTCTTCAGTCCTCAAAGCCAGACTGTTTCTTCGGTCAGGGGAAAGTCGAGGAGTTGGGGCACTGGCAAGCCCAGGGTGGCACCACCGGGTTGCACTGGGCTCTTTCCTCTAGCGAAAAAGGAACAAGAGTGGATCTTGATGTACAGTAACTGATATGGTTTGGCTGTGCCCCCATCCAAATCTCCTCTTATTCTCACATGTTGTGGGAGGGACCCAGTGGGAGATAACTGAATCATGGGGATGGCCCGTTCCTGTGCTGTTCTCATGACAGTGAATAAGTCTCATAAGATCTGATGGTCTTAAAAATGAGAGTTTTCCTGCACAAGCTCTCTTTTCGCCTGATGCTATTCATGTATGACATGACTTGCCCCTCCTTGCCTTCCACGATAATTGTGAGGCCTCCCCAGCCATCTGGAGCTGTAAGTGCATTAAACCTCTCCCTTTTGTAAATCACCCGGTACCGGGTATGTCTTTATCAGCAGCATGAGGACAGACTAATACTGTAACTCAGGGAGGGGTTGCAGGGTATGGTGCCCTATATTTGCATAGTCTCTATTTGGACACCTGACTCCAGGCTGTTAATAGAATCATAAGGCATTGTTGTGAACGGGCCTTTGAGGATGCTTATTCCAGTGTTTTTCTAACCCTGTGGAGTCCCAAGCTTGTGGAGGGGCCTCAGGACCTGTTTGAGGGTAGGATGGCTTGCATGAGAAGGCATTCTCTGGCTTTCTTCCTTGTCTTCAACCAGAACTACCTTACCCCGTCTCTTTCTTTCTTGCAGGGGTGTATGATGATGAAAGGGTCACCTGGAATAAAGGGTTCCATGCAGCAAAAACAAAAACTGCCTCAAAGCCACAATGATGGTTGATTTCATGTCCATGTTTCAGAGTCAAAGGAGCCTAAGGGCCAGAGCAGTGATGAGACTCACCCAAGGTCATCCACTGGTTAGTGCAGATCCCAGCCTGGGACTGCATCTACCCTGGAGTCCAGCTCTTCTCCCCTCCTCTGACCCTGCCCTTCAGACAATCTGAGTACTGCCTCTGTGCTTTCCTGGCTGGTGATGCCAGAAAGCCTAGGCATGGACTGCTGAATGGGGAAGGAGAAAGTCTAATAAGTAATGTCAGCAGGAGAATGCACACTCTCGAAGAGTACTATCTGAACTTTGATGTTCTGGAGAGCACCTGGTTTGCCAGGCCCTTCCTTCAGCATCTCTAGGTAGCCCTGCTGAATGGGCCTGGAAATCCACAGGGCAGCAGGTAGCACCACACAAAGAGCCCAAAGTCCAGGGTTGTAGGCCTGACACTGCAGCCAATTTGCCGTGTGACCTTGTGTTAGTAATTTTGTCTTTGACTTGCCTCACCTACGGATGGATTATGCCTAAGTTCCGTTCCACCTTTAGAGTTCCAGTCTCTTTCTGATCTTTAAAGATGACCTTATTCCTGCACCAACAGCTGTATTTTTATCAACTTGCCATGAAAAATAGTATCGCCCTTCCTTTGTATCCCACAAGCTTCAGAGGCCTTAAAGATCCCCATGGCTTATTTAATTTGAACTTCAACAAGATGAAATTCTTATTCACATGGGAATGAAGTGATAGCAAATGTTCAGCTAGACTTTGATTTTTACGTGCATTGTTCTATGCAAAGAAAACCCTGACAGCTTCCCAGAAGATGTCCTCAGCGATGTCCTCTGAACACTTTACTGATATGTCGCTCTTTTCTTCTATGCTCTGGGAACTAACTCAGCATATATGAGCCATCCTAAGGCTTCTCCAAGAGCACCCACTACGTGCCAGGTTTGAAAAACTGTCAACTCGTCAGATTGAGAGCTGTGTCATGTGCTTCAGATGCCAGATATGTAGAGGGAAGGTTAAAAGACCCCTCAGCAAAAGACTTCAGTCTTGACCAAGCTAGGTACACCGATATACAGCTCCCAAAGAGGGCATAACTCTAGGAGTCAACAGCTTAAGCTTCTGCACCCACCGGAACCCAGATTTGTTGAAGGAAAAAGCAATGATTCACTCAGGCTTCAGAACAGTATTAAATTATTTGTCCATTACTACATGATTTATGCTGGGGTTGGGCTGAGAGGTCCCTGCATTGCTTTCTCCTCCTCAACCCACTCACCCCAGTTTCAACCACTGTCCAAACAGCCACAGAATTTATAACACAGAAATTGGCTCTGAGACCCAGGGCAGCGGCATTTCCTTTCTGCCAGGGATTTTTGCTACTGTATCGGTTTTATGCATATGTCCACATGATGCTTATATTAAGCCACAGGAAAAAAAATCCGATTTGTTTTTTATTAAAGTCCAACCGCTGCCCTGCCAGTCAAACCCATTTATCTCACCGAGCATGGATTGCTCATGTCAACCCATGATTACCGTGCGTTACCTTGATAACAGCCTGCTGATTATCCCAACATCTGAAAAGCTGCCTTTTGTAAATTACATTGCCACTAATGAAGCCCAGATGTACTCGCGTCGGTGTCCTCTCCCACTCCCCCTTTCTCTATAATGCACAGGAGCCAAACCACAAGGCCAGCGCTGGCATCTGAGCATGCTTATAACCCAAGCCTAGGATTTCAGGCCCCGCCGCAGCAAATGTCTCAGGTTGACATAACCCCCATCTGATTCAATCTGCTTTCCCCGAGTTTGACTGGGAGTCGAATTAGAGACCCGTTATTACAGTCAACACAGAAAATCCAGATACCAGGCAACACTTTAATTTGGGATAATAAGGAAGATGAACAACATGTGGTGCCGATCGTGTAGGTGCAAGGGCTGTGATTTCTAAATTACGCGAAACAGATGTGGAGGGGAAAGTTGCCATCCATATGACAGCTTGGGTCAGCTTGAACAAAAACAGGCCCTGACGAGGTTTGGGGCTATTTTTACACCGTCCTCATGCCCAGTGGCGGGCAGTCAAAGAGGCTGACACTCACGCCCCAGGTTCAGCAGTGGTCAGCTCTATCGGGTTTTGCTGAGCGATAGCTCCTATGCCATTCCTATCATAGTTTCCTCATGTCTCAAGCAGGGAGAAAGAAATGTTAAGGGCCAGGACGCAGGGATGAGTCAGTGTGGGTGGACATGGGGTACCTCTTTCCACACGGTCTAGATCTTCCGCCCATCTCTATGCCCATACCACCTGGTTCTGCCAAGAACTGCATGGGGCAGAGCCTGTGTAGAGCAGCCTCTCAAAGGGAGGGTCACACCTGGTAGAACTGGACTCCTAGCCCCAGAGCCAGGTGAATACCTCCTAGGACCACTTCATCATATCCACTTCCCACCAGCTCTGCTCACCCCTCTCTCCTGTCAGTGCACTGGAGGGAGGAGGCTGGGAGGGTGCAATGTGGCCCAGGCCCCTTGAGGTCTATGTTGCAGATCTTGGCTAAAGAAGCAGGAATTACTTGCACCAAGACCCAGAGCTCCAGGAGAAGGTGACCATCATGTATGGCCAGGGCAGTGGAGGACTCAGCCCTCCGGATCCCCAAAGCAAAAAGGAGTCCCTTTCTTCTCTCTTCTGACTTCTTTCTTTCTAAATTGGAAAGACTGGGCATTTGGCTCTGCTGAGTTTTTGCTCAGTGATGGCTTAAATGTCCATCCTGCCTTGTTTCCTCACTTCTTAGGCAGAGAGAAAACTGTGCAAAGGATGAGACTAAGGGAATAGTGAGCGTGGGTGGTGCCTCTGCAGAGTAGGCTGCAGGAGGTGGCCATGGCACAACCCTGCTTCCACCTTTCATGAGAGGGGAGAAGATCTGCCTAGTTAGAGCCACTTCTGGAGAGGAGAAGAGGATGAGTATCTACGAGTGACAGAAACAAAGCATCATGAAGGCGCAGCAGAGGGAAACGGGCTTCTTACTGAGGCAGTAATGGAGAAGAGAGATATTTGAGTGATACTCAGAAACCTCACCCCAAATGCTACAAGAATGGGCATCTCACTTTGTTCTAACCGTTTCTAAAGGCACAATCTCATTTTGTTCAATATCTCAGTAACAGGGCCTGGGAGGGAGTTTGAGCCAGGAGCTCCTAGGACCGCTCTGATAAGTAGGACCTAAAATTGGGGTCTCGGGATTAGGTGAGTGCCATGGGTGTGATAGATTGTCAGACACCCTTTCTTGGACACTCTTACCTGTCTTATGGCTGCTAGGCTTCTGCAGGGCATTTGCAAATTAAAGGGACACTGTGATGTGACTTCATTTTGTTAGTTTCTGTGTTGATGCTCTAAAGAACATTTACCTGCACAGTAATTCTGAGAAACAGAATTTTCCAAAGCCTGGCACCAAGATTCCTTTCCAAGAAGGTGTCACGCACGCTTCATAGACAGAAATGGAGACAAAGTGTGGGAGAGGCAGAGAGTGTATGACACAGATGCAGAGAAGGACAGAGACAGACTGAACCAGAAAGAACTAGAAATTTTTTCCAACGTCATCTTCACACAAGGAAAAAAGCAAAAGTCAGAATTAAAACCCAGCATTCCTTTTGTCTTTTTCTGAGATGGAGTCTTGCTTTGTTACCCACGCTGGAGTATTTGGAGTGTGGTGGTGTGATCTCAGCTCACTGCAGTCTCTACCTCCTGGGTTCAAGCAATTCCCCTGCCTCAGCCTCCCAAGTAGCTAGGACTACAGGCATGCACCACCACGCCCAGCTAATTTTTGTATTTTTTTTTAGTAAGGATGGGATTTTGCCATGTTGGCCAGGCTAGTCTCAAACTCCTGACATCAGGTGATCCACCTGCCTCAGCCTTCCAAAGTGCTGGGATTACAGGCGTGAGTCACCATGCCCAGCCCAAACCCAGCACTCTTAATCCAGAGAAACTGCCTTCCGCTACGCTTTGCTTCTGCTGTTATTTACATAATATTACCATACAACTAAACATTGCATCATGCTTTATAATTTGCAAGGCATTTCAAGCCTGACAACTGTTTGACTATCCCATCATCATTATTAGTCTCTGTTAGTCATACAGACACCAGATGCTTTGCCCAAGACCATACCACTGGTCAATGAGGAATTTTGCAGCCTGTCTCTGTGTTAATTCAAGAGAGCTTCCCCAATGCAATCAAACTCCTGGCTAGACCCTTAAGTCAAAGCAAAACCCTCCGCAAAGAACTCACTAGATGCATTTTGATTCTAATTCCAACCTCTCTTGATCTCAGTTTCTGAATTTTTAATATCAAGATAAACATGTTCCAGCTATTTCCTTCCTTTTCCTCTTCCAGTTACCATGAGATCTTTGCTTCCCCCCTCCCTAAGACAACTATCTAGGACAGTCCCCTGTACCAGGGACCTCTCTCCCTTGCTGTTTGTCACTTGTCCCACCTCTTGCAGTCACATCCACCTGATGAACCAGATAGGCTATTCTACACAAAACCTGGGATGTGTACAGGTTAAGTAGGTGGCCTAAGCCTCTGGGGCAATAACCAGTCTTCGGTGGAAATTTCATTATCTGCCTGAATTTGTTTACTAAATAAATGAAACAAGCTATTTATATACCATGTAAATTTAATTACAGGCCTGATTTATTTACTCTGGGTCTATCAACAGTCACCACTTTCTCCAGCTCTGCATCCTGGACACTCTTGCCCTGGCATGAAACAAAAACAATTAGCTTCTGTCTCTCTTGGATCTTGGCCCTGGAGTATAAGAGAGCAGAACACTAAAGACAAAAGCCAAATGGCGTAGGGGAAGTTCAAGCAAGCCCCCCACAAAATCCAGTCTGCTAAAAAAAAATTTACCGGAACTGAATGGGGCCTCTATGAGAAAAAGTCCCTAGGAAATATCTTTGAGCCAAATCTAGCAAGATTTAATGAATGGTAAGGATGTAGGGAGTCTGTGAGCATTCCATGATAGGAGGCTTCCTCCTTTATTATTTGTTAAATGATGTTCCCCTAATTTTAAAGGTAATGAGTGTTCCATGGGCATTTTTCCCAAATAAAAAGTTAATGGTTGGTTCATCTGGAAATTAACAAGAATTTTACAATGAAATTAGTCAAATAAATTTGAGCAGGCCTGTGTTGAACACAATCTGATTTGTTAACACACACTATGACTCTGAGACAGGCACACAGAGCATGCCGGCATCCTCACACCCATGTGACCAAGGAAACACTTGCTTGAATATCGAACCAGATATTCAAAACATAGGAAGACGGCCGGGCGCGGTGGCTCAAGTTTGTAATCCCAGCACTTTGGGAGGCCGAGGCGAGTGGATCATGAGGTCAAAAGACCGAGACCATCCTGGTCAACATGGTGAAACCCCATCTCTACTAAAAATACCAAAAATTAGCTGGGCATGGTGGTGCGTGCCTGTAATCCCAGCTACTCAGGAGGCTGAGGCAGGAGAATTGCCTGAACCCAGGAGGCGGAGGTTGCG
>NW_016107495.1:3321700-3341642 GCF_001604975.1 Cebus imitator
TTTAAGCAATGCCACATAAATGCCTTGTTATAATGATTGTTCAGATGCTGTTGAGTATCGGCCTCTCTTTAAGGATACATATAAAAGATTTCTGTCTCGTTACAGTTTCAGATCACATATATTTTTGTTAAGCAACTGGTTTGTTTTGGTTGAAACTGTGAAGGCCGGGCGTGGTGGCTCACGCCTGTAATCCAAGCACTTTGGAGGCCAAGGCGGGCAGATGACCTGAGGTCTGGAGTTCAAGACCAGCCTGACCAACATGGTCAAACCCCATCTTTAAAAAAAAAAAAAAAAAAAAAATTGTGAATTTTGTAATGGAAAGTACTTCCTGCTTCATGTGTGCTGCTGAGGAGGCCCACAGCCAAATGTGTGGCTTCTTCTATCAGGTAAATTGCACAGCGTGGTTTTTTTGTATTAAGGACATTCTGAGGTCCATAGTAACTTTCTTATCTATGTTTTATCCTCCATCTTTCTTAATTATTTTAAATTTATTTTATGTTGCTCAATTATTCATAGTTTTAAACCCTACATTCTTTTTAGAATAAGGCAAAATATGAATGCATACTTTAAAATTTTTAATGTTTACTTTAGTGATGATGCAAAGAAGAAAGTAAATGTCAACTGTAATTGAAACACCTAGAGAAAGTCATGCAGTTAATATTTTGATGTATTTTCTGTCAATTATTATTATTATTATTATTTTGAGAAAGAGTCTTGCTCTGTGGCCCAGGCTGGAGTGCAATGTCATAATTTTGCCTCACCACAACCTCTGCTCCTGGGTTCAAGTGATTCTTGTGCCTCAGCCTCCCAAGTAGCTGGGGATACAGGTGCACACCACCATGCCTGACTAATTTTTTGTATTTTCAGCAAAGACGGGGTTTCGCCATGTTGGCCAGGCTGGTCTTGAACTCCTGACCGCAGTTGATGCACCTACCTCAGACTCTCAAAGTGCTGAGATTACAGGTGAGAGCCACCGCACCCAGCCTTTCAATTATTTTTACAAAATTAAAATAATATACCATATACAAGTTTGTATATTAATTTTTCCACCAAATGTCCTGAGCATTTTTCTGTAATATTATATATTCTCTACATTTACCACTTTTTTATTTGGGAGGTTTTAGCATGTTTTCATGGCTTTGTTTTCGTTATTCTAAATAATGTTGTATTTAAAAAATCTGTCTAGAATTTTTTATTGTTATCCAGGTTTCTAATTATTATCCTAAGATACATACCTATTAAGAGAATTAGTGTCTAAAATACATAACATTTTTAAAGTTTTCGATGAATATTGTACAACTGCTTTACAGAAGTACCGCATCAGTTTATATTCTTGCTAGCGGCATAAAAAGCATGTCTATTTCGTCACAACCTCATTGGCACTATTGTGTTATTACAGTTAAGCCTTTGCCAATTTTGTAGTTGAGAATGGCTTATTTTTTAATTTGCATCTTTGAATACTAGCAATTGCAATAATATTTCATCCTTTTATTAATTTTTTTACGTACTTTTCTTTGAATTGTTGCTTCATATCAGTTGCCCATTTTTCTTTTGGGGATATTAACACTTATCTTTTTTTTAATGTGAGGCTTTCATACATAGATTAAATACAACAACCATTTTCTTATGTATTTATGGAAAATATGCTTGTGTTTCCATTTTGTTAAATTTTTTTAATTATAGGATTTTAATTCTTATGCAATCATCTCAACAGATTTGTTCAATATAATTCTTATCTACATTTGAGAATGAAATAACTATGCACATATATTTTCTTTTAGGTCTCAAAAAATGCTTTTATCTTTTAAATTTAACTACATTTAGTCAAAATCTGGAATTAATCTTTGTGTATTTTGGGCTTCTGTTGCAGGCTCCAGGCTTGGGCTCATGACAATATTTTAATATCAGTTCTCTCCAATCTCCTCTGGGCCAGTGGTCCTGCTATCTACCTGGGAAATAGGGACATTTTCAACACTCTCATTTAGGCTGGACTCTTTGGAGAAGCTAAAGTAGACAACAACTTACGCCATGTGATTGGAAGTGACTCAGAAACACTCATCTCCCCATTGCTACCTTCCAAAATATATAAAACAATTTCAGCATCCAGGAATAGGACCCAAATTTCACCTTTATAGATGTAGCCCTTTTCTTTCTACCACATTCCAACAAATAAAAAATAAGCCTGAGAAGTCAAGTCCTTGAGTCAGTTCCCAAAGCTATGGGTGATTATTTTTGAAGATGTTTAGCTGAGGCTCCCAGGTTCAATGGGACCAGTTCCAGGATGGAGAAGCACTGGGATGGGGGAATCTAGGAGGAAGAGGTGGGTGTACTCTTACCCGCTCCTCAATGCAAAGGAACCCGGAATCACTGATTTCCATCAGTCTCTCCCCACTCTTGTCCCTCCTTTGCCTGAAAGTTAGCCTAGGGCCTTTCTCTTGGGTGACCAGTTAGACTATACCCCCAGGCAACTGGAGGGATGCTAATATATTTGCCCGATACTTGTAGGAGAAGGATAGTCTCATGTTTTAGACTTGAGCACAGACACCAAGTCCCCGGTCATCTGGTGCAGCAGATCTGAGATTCCTGGCTATTGCCTGATACCTTTCAAGCAGCTTCACTTCTTCCTTTGACTTCTTTCCATCCTATCTCCCGTACAAATAACATGTCTTTCATGACTAGCATAGGCTTGAGCTTATTTTTAAGCACAACTCAAAGCACTGATTTCACAAAGAAGTACAGAGCCCACGGTGAAATGGCCTTTGCTGATCTGAGAGATCACATCTTCTTACGCCTGTACAAGAATAAATCAGGATTTTTGTTTTTCCCCCTGAGGTAAACTAGTTAGAGGATCCAAAGGTCCAGACCCCTAAAAACCACTTCTCTTTTTAGTTCAAGTCACATGCTAATGTGTCAACTCATTGGCCGGGAGCTAATACTTAGCATTTTGCTATTGGTTTTATAGGAAATGCGTAACTGTCCGTAGCTTCACTTCTTCCTTCAAGTTCTTTCAATCTGATCTCCCATACAACTAACAAGAGTCTGAGTGAGGGCATAGTTTTAGTAAATTTCCGAAAACAAATAAAGATGAGAGATTGTGTTTATCTTGTATTCAATATTTTATGTGCTAAAAATAAAAAAAATGTAGCTTATTCTTCTAAAAGCAAGAACATATAGAAATATCGAAATATGGATTTAACAGTGAGGGCCTGGTTCAGGGGAAGGAGGTGGGCAGAGCAGAACTCTGTAGCACATGAAAGGCCAAATTCCCCTGCTTCTAGCCCTCCTCTCGGTTCTTGGGGCAAGACATTCTTTTTCTAGTTCAGGAAGCCAGAGAATGCATCTGTTAGAGTTTGGGGAAACAGGAATTTCTGTCCCCACCCTGGACAGATTTACTTTGCTTTGCCAACGCTAAGAATTTTAAGTAGAGTGATCGTACTTCCCAGGTTTTCTGGGACTGTGTTAGTGTATGCACTGACCCCTTTCACTCTCAAGAAGGTCTCCACTGATACCATAAATTATACAGTTTTCCTAGCTATTCATGGAAAAAGAGACGAGAGATTATTTATTTATTTTATTTTTTTGAGATAGAGTCTCACTCTGTCGCCAGGTTCAAGCGATTCTTGTGACTCAGCCTCCCGAGAAGCTGGGGTTACAGGCACCCACCACCATGCCTGGCTAATTTTTGTATTTTTAGTAGTGATGGGGTTTTGCCGTGTTGTCCAGGCTGGTTCCAAACTCCTGACCTCAAATGATCCTCCTGCCTCGGCCTCCCCATGAGCCACTGTGCCTGGCCAAGATATAAATTAAGCTCTCTTTTTGTCTTTAGATTTGGGGGTTGTGGTAAGGTGAGTCACATGCTATCCCAGAGGTTAGCAAACTTTTTCTGTATATGACAAGATAGTAAATATTTTATGCTTTGTGGGACAGACAGGCTTTGTTGCAACTACTCAACTTGGCAATATAGGGAAGGTAGTCACAGACAATACGTAAGCAAATGAGGTTGGCTGTTTCCCAACTAAACTTCATTTATGGTCACAGACATTTGAATCTCACATAATGTTTACGTGTCACAAAATAGTTTTCTCCTTTTGATTGTTTTTCCACCATTTATAATGTAAAAACCATTCTTAACTTGTGGGCCAGACTAGGTCTGCAGGTTGTAGCTGCCCTGTGCTATTTTATCACCTTTCTGAACGCATTGGGTGCCAGTGAACAAGTCCCTTGCTTGCCTCCAGGGACCGGGTTCTCTCTGCATACATTGGGTATCATCATCATCAACATTTACATTTATATAGCCTGAACACACACACGAGGTCTGGGAGCTTTAGAGGTGGGAGAATCCTTATCATCTCTGTGGTGTTCAACCACCAAGCAAGTGATGATAGGTGAGATGTATCATAAGCAATTTGCTACTGATAATAAGCTACCAAAGCTTGCAGGCGATTTATGCCTATTTATGAGTTAGAGCAGATTTGATGCTGTTGCTGTAATAATACTGTTCTCCCTTACTTGCATTTGCCTTCTCCAGGTAGGAGATGGGATCTGCTGCAAGATGGCTAACAGGGGAGGGTCACAGGCAGGACAAACTGCCGTGCATATACCAGAGCTGTGAGATGTGTGACAGGAGAAGCTGGAGCATCTCTGACCTAGTCCTACTTCATGGGGAAAGATCTTCACAACAACCCTGCAAGGACGGGTTCAGGGAAGGTGTGTGGGTACTGAGTTTGTACAGCGATGAAATCGAGGGCAGAGAGACCAAGAAGCTTGCTCAAGGCTGCACAGCTTATGAACAGTACAGCTAGAACCATAAGGCAGTCCTTTTGGGTCCTGAAATTTGTGGGGTTCGCTATGACACACTCAGAGAAATCTCAAACACGCACAGCCTGCTGTCTTTACACTGTGACAATGACAAGAATATCCAAAACCATTGGCTAACTCCACTGCTAACGCATAGAGTTGGGGCCTTCTTGTTCATGGTTACAGCTTGGGAAGTTACACCATCCCCATTTTATGGATGAGTAACTGTATTTTCAGAATACTCTTGCCCAGATCAAAAGAATCTAATGACTAGTCAGAGACCTGGCATCAAGTACTTTCATAAGTCAGAATAAGCTGCCAAGGGAGTGGGTATCCCTGTGCCAGGTGGAAGCACTTTGGCAGAATGGAAATAAAACACTCAAGTTCCCTCTAGCATGCTTGCCAAATTGCCATCCTAAAAGGGCTTTGGAGGTCATCGTGTCAAACTCTCCATGTGCCAGGGAATAAGATATTATTGAGCATGTTACGGGAAAGTCACCCCTGGGACACTGTCCACCCACAGCCTAAGCTAGTTTGTCTGGCTTGTCATCAAATGAATGTCTCCACCAGCCAACACTTGAATACATCTCCAGGGTCAGGGGAATGGATGTGCATACTTCTTCCAGAGGAACACTAAGAAGAACAAACACATTCTTAATCATAGAACTATTTAATTCTTCTGAACATGGTGTTATTGGTAGCTTTATTATATTTTAATTGATTGAAAATGGGTCACTCATTTGTATTGCATTAATTACTCTACAACAGTCTACACAAATCGCCCATGGTTCTGCGGCTTGTCTTCAGCTAACCATTTTTAAAGGGTAAAAAAACGTGTTTTTTACCTTCAAACTTCCGTTCACGTTCAGTTGACAAAGATTTTTTGCTAGACTAAACTTTAGTGAGGTTTCCAAACCTTCTCCTAGGCTCATCTGTGTCCTTCCTTATAAAACCCAGTGTTATTAAGAACCTTGCTAACTTAGTTTAGTTTAGCAAAAATCCTCCACCCTAGATAGCTGATGAGGTTTGTCATCTTCCACCAGGCCCCAGGCAATATCTGATCATCTTGGCCTGTCTTCAGTAAGAATCCTGGAGGTCACGTTAGCCAGAATCCCCGCCTTACCCATGATGTTTCCTCCTCGGGATTTTCCATCCTCTTACCCCCATCCTGTGTCTTGGTTATGCATCCCCACTTGCTCCTGCTGTATTGGAAGCTGAACCCCATCGCTCTCTTTCCCTGCAAAAATCCCACTGCAGAGGTCCCTTTCCCTATCATGATGGTCCTGAATGAAGTCTGTCTTACCGTGCTTTAGCAAGAATCTGGAATATTTTTTTTTCTTTAACACAGTACCCCCGTATTAAAACAAAACACCAATGCTGTCTAAACCAATTTCATTTATCAGGTCCTTCAGACTTCCTTATTCTGATGAGCTAAATTCTTTGCTCTTTCCTTTTCGTCACTGGAAACAAGCTCAAAGATTTAAAGCTGCTCTTGAATTTGGGATCTCAAAGACTACTTGGCTTCTGGGAGCATCTGGGCAGCCACAGCCCACGGTAAACAAGGGAAGTACAGAAAGCAAGACAGAGGGCTGGATGTAGGCAAGCAGGAACGGAGGCCTCCCCAGTCACACCCCAGGGCCGTGAAACATTAATGCCGATGACTAAAAAGCAGGAAGAATATGAAACCTCAGTGGAGCCCAGGTGAAGGCTGGGCTGTGCCAGAATTTAAAGAGATGGAAATAAACATAGAGCTCTACGGCAGCACCTTGGAGATGGTGTTTTGAATTTTTCTTACTAAAGGTCAGAGAGACGAGGGAGGAAGGAGTGAGAGAGCAGGGCTAACAGAGAGAGAGAAATGGAAGAAGAGAGGGGGCCTGGTTAAAGAAGGAAGAAAAAAGAACGTTTTTACAAAAATTATCAACATATGAAGCCCTGACCTTGTATATTACATCATCTTCCCTGAGTAGCAGAAGCGCCCGCTCATTCTCGGTGTCGTGAGAGCTGAGTCAGACCTTCTGGGCCGTCACTGGCATCTGTCAGCACCTGAGTTAATTCTGGGTTTTACTCTGTCGTCTTTCTCATACGTCCATCTCTATCCTTTTTTGGCTTGCGATCTCTTGTTGCCAATCTTAAGATCACTCTCTATCTCAGGTACAAAGTCAATGCTACCCACATTGAAGTCTGGGGGTATTGTCACTGGAGAACTAGCTCCCCAAAATCCAGATGACAGGGCTTTCAGGAGGGGCTTCAGGGATATAGTGAGAGTTGGGTGGAGGCAGGACCCTGAGTGGTCAGCAGCTGATGGCTCCGGGGTACTCAGCAGATCCTTGAGCATCCTTTTGCTCCTTGTAGGTCTCCTTCTGACTCTCGCATTCCTCCTAATGCCCATCCTTGTTCCTCCTGGAATACCACAATGCCCACCCTAGCCCGAGACCTAGCCACATCATCTGAGTCGTTGCCACTCTGAGGAGCTGGTCACAAAGCCCTGTGTGCTCTGGGGCCTGTCTCCCTGCTTCTCTCAGATCAGGTCTGAACTGACTGTGCCAGCCCTCTCTGCTCCTTAGTCCATCCCAGCTCAAGCAGGCTGCTTGGAGTTGCAAAGTATCCTTCTCGCCTGAGCTCTAGGGGCACAAAGTTGGTGAGAGGAGGGAGTGAAAGAGTTGCTTATTCCCTCCCTATACCTGGCAATAGAGATGCTAGAGGCCACAAAATCTCCTTGTCCTCACATCCTGGCTCATTTTCATGTTGGGAGATCAGTCAAGTTGAATAATTTATGAAGCAGGAGAAATAACCCTTCTCCTAATATCCCTATAGTGCATTCAACATTGTCCTCAGAAAGATACATACTAGTTCTGACCACGGGTACCTGCAAGGGTGACCTTATTTGGTAACAGAGTCTTTGCAGATGTAATTAATGGACCTGCTGCAAGCCAAGGAGCTCCAGGAACCACCAGAACTGAAAGAGGCAAGAATGAATTCGCCCCTGGAGTCCTGGGAGGGAGCATGGCCCCGCTGCAACTTGACCTTGGCCTCCAGAACTGTGAGATAACACATTTCGGCTGCTTTAAGCCACCCAGTTTGTGGTCATTTGTTGTGGCAGCCCTAAGAAACTAGCACATGGCCAGAGGCAAATACCACCACCAACAGAATATTTTCTGTTGACACACATAGAACAGAGGGCTATGGACTGGACCTCACGAATTCAGACAAATGAGTCCATAGGTTACGTTATGCCAGTGCCTGGCTGGCATGTGGAGCGAGAACTTTGGATGAAGCCAAAGGTAATACTGGTTTGTGAAGGGGCCCTGGGGATTTTGTGGGAACAAAGGATGAGGATGTCAGGAGGTCAGAAAAGTCCCAGAAGGGGGATGGCTGGAGATAATTTCCAATAACTATAAAGGCTCGGCCATTGCCTATGGATGAGAAGTGAAGAGAAGAGATGGGGGCCCACTAGGATTTCCTACCCTAGGACAGAGTTTCCCTGAGAATGGGGGAGTTGATCCTTCTTCACCCAGATCACTACCTGACACTGCCTTAGAGACCCTCTCCCCTTTCATTCTCTACCCTGAATTTCCCATTGCAAAACTCATTTCCAGAAAGCTCCTAAGGATCTACAGGAGGTTCCTAAAACTGACAGAACAGAAAATCACATTTGCCTTAGAGGGAACTCTACGACTAAGCACCTGGGAAGAATACTGGCCGGTAGCCAGGCATTCTTTAATTCAGAGAAAACCAAAGCACAATGAAAGAAAGATGTCGCTCCACATTTAGGGATGTGATGAACCCAGTCGTTAAATGTAGAAACCTACAAGTCCAGAAGCGTAGCAGAATCCCACCCTTTCTACTTCCTCTGATATCCTATGTGACTATGGCAAACCAGTGTCTTCTTAGGACAAGCTTCTCTATAGGCAATGCCGTGAGTGTTGCGCTGGAGCTGAGAGTACCAGCTGTTAAAGTTGCCTGTGACATTTTGAGGAATTTTGAAAGCAGATTGTTAAATACAGCCATTATTAAAATATACCAATTCATAATTAAATCAGTGCTTCTCACTGGGGGTGATTTTGTACTCCATGGGACATTTGGCAATGTCTGGAGAGGTTTTCTTGGTTTTTGTAACTGGATCTTTTACTAGTATCTAGTGGGTAGAGGCCAGAGATGCTGCTAAATATTCTATAACCACAGGGCAGACTGCCCAAAACAAAGAATTATCCTGCCCAAAATGTCAACAGTACTAAAGTTGAAAAATTCTGAATTAACTAAATTAGATTTTTAAAAAGGTAACAACTCAAAAACTCAATACTTTCCAATTGTCTACTAGTATCTATATTTTTGAGGTTGGGTGTTTATGTGCATATTTTATCTGTGTGGTGGAAATGCTACATAAAGGTGTGAACTGTGCATCTCTTCTCAACTCCGCATTCAGTAAAATCATGTCAGAAGCTTAAAGTTGGCCATGGTGCAAAATTTACACTATGAAAATAGGCAAACAGTATAAATAAGATCTCTTCACTTTTTTTTCGAGACAGAGTCTTCCTCTTGTTGCCCAGGCTAGAGTACAATGCCATGATCTTGGCTAACTGCAACCTTTTCCTCTTGGGCTCAAGCGATTCTCCTGCCTCAGCCTACTAAGTAGCTGAGATTACAGACACTCGCCATCACCCCTGGCTAATTTTTGTATTTTTAGTAGAGACAGGGTTTCACCATGTTGGCCAGGCTGGTCTCAAACTCCTGACCTCATAAGCCACCTGCCTCAGTTTCCCCAAGTGCTGGGATTACAGGCGTGAGCCACCATGCCTGGCCAAGCCTCCTTACTTTTTTGAAGAGCCAGTTGTTAAACATGCACTAGCACTTCACCGGAGACATAGGTACAATGTGGCTATAGGGGTGTGTGGTGAGGGGTTCCCTTCTCTTTCTTACTTCTTTCGAAAGAATACAGTGAAGCTGAGACCTCTATTTTTTTCTAAATAAAAACAAGAGGGGTGGAGGCTGGCAAAGAAGTTTGAAAAAAATGAAGTATCTGATAAAAATGCAAAAGGAAGGAACAGAAGGAATACGTTATTTACAATAAATAATTTTAAACGGAAAGGAAGTCATGCATCTAAATATCTTTTTACACGATTAAAACATCTGAATGAAAAGTGAAAATCAATCCTCCTCCCAGATGTCTTTTCATTGTGATGCCAAGTAGATGAATATTTGAATATTTGCATTACACAAAGCATAAAATCGCAATATTAGGAAATATTAAGATGATTTTCCACTTTTTTCTTCTTCTTCAGATATTTGAAAACAAAGTCACTTTTGCTAAAGTAGCACTTGGTTTCAGAGTGACCCCAGGTGGAAGCGAGGACACAGACAGTGGTTTCTTCACTGGGATCTGTTGTCTTATTGGAAATTGAGATTGCTCTGTGATGTGGTCACACTCTTAAAGAGTCCCTCTCAATAAAAAAAATCATGGGGGTGGGGGGAACAGGAGGAAGACAGAGAAAACAAAACATTTTCAATGAAAGGAAGGATTTTACAAATTTTAAAACTAAGTAAGCCAATGAAACAAGTTTGTTGGGACAAAGTGGTAGCTTAGAAAGCTTACCACTTTCCTAGTGGTAGCACAGGGAAAAAGTTTTCTGAAACTGAGAGAATTCTAGGACTGAAAGGAGAAAGCAGAAGAACGCTGGACACTGATAGGAACGAACTCTGGACAACGATCAGGTATCTTATGCTCCAGTAGCAGCAAGCTGGCTTGACCATGAGAAAACGAGGCTGGGGCCATGTTTGGGAGGTGAGAGTATACGAGTGTCCACTTAGATCCCAGGAGCCCAGACTGCATGTACATGCACCACTGAATGCAGGGCTGGTGCCCACAGCACACTCAACAAATGCTAGCTCCTCTCCCTAACTTTCAATTGCACATGACTGTGACTTACTTCTCACTTCTAATCTCCTTCAGTTAAACCTGCCTCTATCATATCCTTTGGCCAGATTTTTTTTTCCCTTAATTCAAATAGAGGCTCTGTTTTGGGCCCTGCACACTTCTCCCTATATTCCTGTTCTGTTGACAGCTTCAGTTGCCCTGTCTCTGAAAATGACTCTGGGGTCCACAGATTTAGTCCCAATATCTTGTGTCCCCCATATCCTATCTTTTTAGTAGTATACAGATATCCTAAATGTTTTGCTGTCACCTTCACTCAGCATGTCTGAAACAAATCACCCTCTCTTTCCCCAAACCATCTTTCCTTCCCTGAAAGTGTTGCCTGCAGAGGGAGCGATATGTCAGAAGACGGGGAGGTGAGGAGAGTAAAGACACCTGAAGGAACGACAGAGATTCAGAATGGCTGCAAGGGGCAGTGGGGGTGCATGCAGAAGGGAAAGGGGAAGCTGGAGAGGTGAGCAGGGCCACCTGAGGACCTTGAGTGACACTGAGGATTTATGACTTGATCATAAAACCCAGTGGAAAGCCATAACCAAAAGGGACTGGCTGGAGGGAAAACAGCCTTAGATAAAATAGACTCTGCAGGAACGCAGGCATGGTGGCAAGGGCTCTGGCTACTTGGAATTCCCCTGGCAGGCTGGGGCAGGTCTCTACTTTTATAAGAAGCGCTGAGACCATGCAGGAGCCTCCTTGGTAACTCTGTGGACTGTGGACTGCCGGCTATGTCTTGAATGAGGTCAGCACCCATAAAGTGGTCCATGCAGTCTGTGAAGTCTTTCATCATTGCCCTTTGTGGAGGGGTTCAACCAAACTTTGCCTGATACTGAACTCCTCCCTACAGGGAACATTCTAGTCTCAGCCACTGGGTCTTTAGTTGGTATGACTATGGGCCAGTCAATACCTAGATCTCTTAGCATCCCCCACTTCGAAACAGATACAAAAAATACCACTCAGTCTCAAAGACTGAGAATAAGACAAAGGCAACCACATTCTTTAAAGCCACAGGAAAGTACCTGGGAAACATGAGCCTATTATTAAAAGCTGGTGGAAGAGATTGGAAGGAAAGGGAAAGTCTGTTGGAAATCCAGTCCCCTGACAGGCAGTGACAGAGGTGGGCAGCAGTCCTGGCCAGCCTCACAAATCAGACTTCTCTTAAGTAGCTACTGTCAGCAGCATGGCGAGGGAGTGGAGATTTAGTGCTCACTCTCAGAGCCATCATATCTGTTGTGCTTCAAAGCATGGGAAAGATCATAAATCAGAGAATGAACCAATGCCACTAATTTGGTGCTGAGTTGTTCCATTTGCCATAGAGTCCTCAGAAATTCCTCCACAAAGCCCCGTGCCCTTTTCTTAAAATCACATAACCAATCAAATAATAATAAATGTGTTAATTCCGAACAGGAAAGGTGACTCATATGGATTTTGCATTAGGGAAGAAAAAATCTGACAGCTGAGAGGTCTCAACTGGTTTTGGTGATCTAAGCGGTAATTTTGTCCATGAAGGAAAGATGTGGCTTCCTGATTAATGTAGAACCTTGGCTGTGTTTTTAATAAAAGTTTTAACATGTATGGCTGCTCAGCTGAAGTCATGTTTAATTAAAACCTTGAAGACTCGTGGAGTGTTTTCTCTTCTCTCCACCAGATGAGGAGACACAGAATGTCTCCAGGGTGATGGGGAGACAGCAGGGCAGGTGGGAGGTGGGTGGGGTGCAGGGCTGCAGAGGGGTGCAGAGAGGAGGGGCAGAGCACCCATGTGCCTGAGCAGAGTGTGGGCCACTGCTTGCATCTGCCAAGGGAGGCTAGTTAATGTGGCTGGTCTCCACTTGGGTTTTACCACCAGCTCTATCTCCTCACTTTGTGGAGGGGAAAACAGAGGTTCAGAGAATACCGTTTTTTTTTTTTTTTTTTGAGTTGGAGTCTCACTCTGTCACCCAGGCTGGAGTAAAATGGGACAATCTTGGCTCACTGCAACCTCCACCTCCTGGTTCAAGCGATTCTCCTGCCTCAGCCTTCTGAATAGCTGAGGTACATGCCACCATGTCCAGCTAATTTTTGTATTTTTAGTAGAGACGGGGTTTCACCATGTTGACCAGGCTGGTCTCAAACTCCTGACCTTAGTGATCCACCTACCTTGGCCTCCCAAAGTGCTGGGATTACAGGCGTGAGACACCACGCCTGGTTAAGAGACTGCTTCTAAAAAGAGAACACTAGTTTCTTTTTGCATATGGACTAGTCTAACAGAACCCAGCATAGAAACCTGGAGGTGACACTAAGGCACCGTGTGATTCTAAAGCAACTTGTTCTTATCCTAACACTTTTTTATTGGGACACCATGAAAGCTCATGGCTTCACAGTCTTGTAAGAAGGAAGACGGTAACCATGGGTCTAGAGAGCAAAGGGCATCTGCTGTGGTTTTAAAAGTACATGACGTTTAGTGTAAAATGGTGGTTTACAAAGCTATGCATAATCAGATTTCGATTACAGAATATATATTATACATGTACACTGATGGGCACAGAAAACAGGATGGAAGGAAATGCCCTAAAACATTAATATTGATTAAGAGCCCTCGGATGACGGGAGCATGAGTGATTTTTATTTTCTTATTTTATACGTTAGTATATTGATGAATATTCTATAATGGGTATGAATTGCTTTTACAACTGAGAGAAATAAATATTATAAACATTTAATTTGTATTACAAAATTAACATTATGTTTTAAATGACAAGGTACCTTAAGCCATCTCTTTTGTTTCCTCTTACAAAATATATGGACACTTAAAACTACATGTAAAAGGACACATAAAAAATCATGAACCAAAAAAAATTTTTTTTCCTCTACTTTAAAATAATGATGTCTAGGCACTTAAGCTTGTGGTGTAGAACCCTGTAAAATATACAGCTGTGTCATCAGTAGATAAGTTATCCTCTGAGGTAGCTTAAGAAACAGTGGCTGGCTTTAAAATGGCTGCAAAGGAAACCTGACAATAAAATTCACTTAAATATCTGACTCTGCAAAAAAAAGATTACACTCTGTCCTAGAGGAGTGCTATGTAATTGGAGGGCCCGTGGTGTAACAAGAACATCCTTAGTATAAGGCACAATCCCAGATGTGATAAAATAAAAATGTGAGCTCTTAAGTACTTTTTAATGTTTCAAAGTCAACGAGGAACTAACTGCCGGGAGTAGGATGGTGACTTTCTCACGTCATCACACATTTTTAAGCAGAAAAGTTCCTTAATAGAAGACATGGAGTCACACTTAAGGAAGGGTGGAGGCTAGAATTATGAAGCACCAAGGGGGTTTTTTAATGAAGCTGTTAAATGAATTGGCTTTTGGGGTACAAGACTGTGTGTGACCAGGGCTTTGTTTGCAGGGCCTGTAGTAAAATGCAGGTTTTTGGGGACCTGCCTGGACCATTAGGAAAGAATTTGAACTTGAGTGTCTTTTTGAAGATAGAAAATTGAGCATAAGCTGACACTTTACCTTTCCACACCAAACACTGGAAAAGGTAGAAAACTATTTAAGTGTAATAAGAGCTAATAAATATATATCCACACTTAAAAGCAAGAAAGAGACATCTCATGAGACCAAAATAGGGATTCCTTAAACCCTAGAACATGAAGACGAAAGGAACCTCAAGTGGATAATACGCCAATGCTCTTTGCCTTTAGCCAGGACAAGACCGCCCTCATGAGGCTAGGGGCTGGGTCACCACGCTCATTGGTGTTGAAAAGCTAAGCTGGGTGGTTCCCACCCCTGCCATCTCCCCAAGGTTAGGGGTGATGTGATTACCCAGGGCTAGGTGAGGAAAGTGCTACTCATGTGACACAAGGGCCCAGAGCTCACACCACTGAGGATGGAGCTCAGATCCACATCACTCATCTACAGGTGGGGCAGACCAGCAGCCAGCACAGGCCTGGCAGGGAACCACTTCCACTCAAGTCTAGGGCTGAGCCCCCCCGCCAATATTGTTTTCCTGGGATACCACCCAGAACATTCAGAAAGGTAGCCTCTGGTATAAAATAAGCTCATAAACCAAAAATTCTCAAGCCTATGGGAGAGTAACACCACAAAAGGCAGACAACAAACAGAACTCAAATGGGGAAACTGAGATGGTAGAATAACATTAAAATGACTCTTAAACAAGTATCTTTAAGAAACTCAAAGAGATAAAGGAGATAATAACATCCATGGAAGAGAATAGATGACTATGGAATGAGAAAAGGTGGTTATCAAAGAGAAAACATTTAGAAGGTTTGGAAACGAAAGCTGCAGAAGTAGAGGAAGACACTAAATCATCGTTTATGCAGGAAACAAAATGCTGAGGTTAAAGAAGTTGCTCCTGGCATTAGAGAAGCAGCAAATGAGAGAAACAGATCCTGAGCCTGCTGGGAGATGGGCAAGGCAAACGTTTCAGGCTGAGACTGTGGGGGTTGCGCACGCACCCAGGACTGCTTGTGTAGTGTCAGTTGCACGTGGGAGTGGCCCAGAGAGCTAGCTCAGAGGATTCAGGCCAGACTGAACTTTGTGGGAGCCGAAGGTAGGGTGGGATGATTCAAAAGGATGGTCTGGGGACCCTTTAATTGCTGGGGCACAAACAGTAGAAGAGGTACGGTGTTGGTTGGTAGGTGAAGGAGTAGGAAGGAACCCAGGGTATATTTTTGAAAATAGGCAGCTTAGCTTGGAGGACCAAGTAAGGGCTCAGTATTTCTACTGGGGATTAGCAGCACATTTCTTTTTTTTCTTTTTCTTTTTTTTTTTTTTTTTTTTTTTTTTTTTTGTTTTTTTTTTTTTTTTTTTTTTTTTTTTTTTTTTTTTTTTAAGAGATGGGGTTTCACCATGTTGGCCAGGCTGGTCTCAAACTCCTGACCTCAGGCGATCCGCTCACCTCAGCCTCCCAAAGTGCTGGGATTACAGGCGTGAGCTACCACGCCCAGCCTTGCAGCAAATTTCTTAACAGCCCAGCTCAGAGGGACACCTAACTCAGTGGAAAGGTAAGGACTGCTGGGTCACCAACTATTTTGGGTTAAAGGTTTCAGAATTGGGTTTGTAATCTATTTTATAATTCCTTTCTCGAGCTCCAAATAACCAGAATCACATTTGTACACAGTCCTGCCTATATGCAGCAAAATTTGCTCTCTTGGATTCCCATTCTAAAAGAAGCTTCAAACTAGCCAATTCACAGCTTGGCAAATGGCTTCTGAAAGCAATACAGAAATATCAGTGAGTGAAGGCACAGAAGACCAGGAGCTTGGTGTTGCAGCAAGCCCCCAGATGGGTTCTAATATTTTATATATATTAATTTAATACTTTTCAAGACGTTGGATACCAGTTCTAGCTCCACTCTTCTTCTAATGGCTTAATTCTGGTGCCTCAGTTTCCCCATGTGTCATAGGAGATAATCTTGTATCCTCTGCTTGTCCTGAGTATTAGGGTTATCTTGAGCATCAAATGCAAGGATAGGAATGGAAGACTCTATGAGCTGTGGCATGATTCCAGGGGAGGGGCTGGGGTGTAACCAAGGGAAGCAGGTGCACACTGTGGTCTGGATTCTAATGGCTCCATTCATCTTGGTGGGAGCATCGAGAGTACCAGTAGATTTTTCTCAGTGTCATAGCCACCCAGAGAGGATGGGGCAGAATTGTGATGCTCACTCAGCTTCTATGAGTGTTCCTTAGAGTGAAGTGAGCTGTGAGAAGAGATCTTTGAGAAAACAAAAGCAGGCAGGAAAGCCACACAAATGGGCTCTGGGTGTAACCAGAGGAGTGATGCTGGGTTCAGGCAACTGAGGGTGTGAGTGCTCAAGGGTCAGATGCAGATTTACTGGGAGGTTAAAGGGCTAACGCCTAGTTTATGTCACTAATTGTGTGTGGCACCACTGTGGCAACTGAAAGCTGAGCAAACTCGATATGAATCACATATTTTTGTTTTTTCCTGATATTTTGCCAGCAGGATGGGGTTTATCATTTTCGTGGAGAAAATGGCTTGACTTGTCCTTATTCTCACAAAACAAGCTTAGGTGGTCACTCCCACGGCCCATTTACCCCAAGGAGGCCCCAGACATATTCAGGATTCAACATGGACATGCTTGGAGAAGACATTCTGGTCATAGGATCCCAGGAGGGTCAGGCCTGAGGAGGACCCAAAAATCATCAAGTTCAGTGAGCTTTTTACGGAATCCTATTTTGAATAAACTCTTTATTATGTAAGACAGACATGAGTGGGGCTGGTCTGGTTAAAGGGGCTTGCATTCCCACCAGGCCATCAGCTTGGCGACTCTTGATGTATAAAACCTCTTTATTTTCCAGTTTAGCAAGGATTAAGCTATGTGTCTAGTATTACCTAACAAGGTGGTGATAGAACTGGATCAGGAAACCAGGATGCCTGACTCTCAGAGAGGGTCCTGTTTGCTTGATAATGTCACTAACCCCTCACCTGCCTCCAGGGGAGGTACAACAAAGATCAGGTTAAAGAGTCCTGAACCTCTGCAAAAATGCATAATGATGCTCAAGAAGGTGGCAGGACCATCCTCTCCTATAGCTAGACAACAGAGGCTACCACATTTGGAGGTGAGTTTGTTGATGAAAAAGGCAAGTTCTGTAAAAATACTTGAAAATGTATTCGGAGCCAGATGTGAGGATCATGACCTGTGACACAGCCTCAGGTGATCCTGAGAACATGTACCTGAAGTGGTTGGCTATAGCTTAGTTGGCATACATATTAAGGAGACATAAGACATCAATCGACACATGTAAGATTTACATTGATTCTGTTTGGAAAGGCAGGACAACTTGAAGTAGGACTTGGAATCAATAGAAACGCGTGTCTGGGTTAAGATAAGGGGTTACGGAGACCAAGGGTCTTATTATGAAGATGAAGTCTCACGGGTGGCCACTAACAGAGTCAATAGATGGCTAATGTTTCCTATCTAGACCTTTAAAAAGTGCCTGAGTTTCAGCTAAACTTGTCAGGATCAGAAAAAGACCTAGACAGGGAAGCTGATTCTCTACCAAATGTAAATTTCCCACACAAGAGACAGCTCTGCAGGGCCAGTTCAAAATACATCAGAGAAATATATTTTGGGGTAAAATACATGGATTTCTTTCAGGGCCTGCTATCTGTCGTGAGATGCTATACTAGAGTCAGGTTGGAACTTAGTATCTTATTACTACAAAGAGTCTGCGTTGTCAGTCTTAAGATCTCTGTTTTAATGTTAATTCCAGTTAGTTGTGCCCAAATTCCAAAGAACGAGAGTACCATGAGGGATGTCTGACCCTCCTCCTTTCCATCAAGGCCTGAACTAGTTATTTTTAGGTTTCTTTGGAAGTCCCCTTGGCCAAGAGGAGGGGTCTATTCAATCAGCTGGGTGTCTCAGGGAATTTTGTTTTTGGTTTACCAGTTCATCCCTCATACTTGGCCCAGCAAGCTCAGCACCATTCAGTCTCTCTGGAAACATCCTGAAGCACTTACGTGGTATATCAGTGATGAGGAACAGAAACCATCCCTCAGTTCATCAGTTTGAGCTTATGATTCCCCCTACTCCGGGATGCTTCCTTTTTTAACCCACTCTTTCCTGGCTAAATCCTTAAATCTTTGTACCCATTTGACTTGCGGATTCTCCAATTTAAATGATATTTCCTTGTTATAATTTCTAATGAGATCCTTTATTTTCCTTCCTATGCAATTGGTGATTACATGGAAAACCCTTCAAATTATTTGTTTAATATCCTTTTCTCCCATAAGTAAGTACCATGGGGCTAGGATCAAGTTCAATGTGGTCATCTCTGTGTACTCAGGGTCTAGCACAGGGTTGGCAAATTACAATCTGTGGATCAGATCTGGACCACCACCTATTTTTGTATAACTCAAGAGCTGAGAATAGATGTTTTTTTTTTTTTTAACTGTTGGAAAGAAATAAAAAAGAGAGTATTTTATGATGTGAGGATTATGTGAAATTCAAATTTCAGTGTTCATAAGTAGAGTTTTGTTGGATGACAGATGTGTTCATTCATTTACATATTGTCTACAGCCATTTTGTGTTACAATGGCAGAGTTGAGTAGTTACAACAGAAAAAAAGAAGCAGAGAAGGGCCATGCTGAGGTTCATACACATGTCACGGATTACACTCAGATCTTTCAAACTCCTGCAGAGTTTTTACTTATTGAATTTCTCCAAACTGGCAACAAAGACAGCAAAACTCATGGCCCAGAATCTAACTTGGACCCCTCAGCAGGCTTTCTAGGTATCTGGGATAGGTAAATATCCTGAGGACCTGGGATAAAAGGTGCTTCGTTAAAAGCCACTTTAAACACCTCCCTGAGAAAAGACACTTAAAAGGATAAAAGCGTTTCTACTGAACAAAGGTCCGATGTGTCCTGTTTGTGCCAAAGTTGAGTTTGGTTTCCATCCTATTATAAGATGCAACAGCCCTAGGAGTTTCATGTTCGGGGACCACATGGCTCTTCTTTCAGATCTTGCTTTGTTCTGCTCACATCTCTGACACAGGAACAAAGCCACAGGCCTATGCAGACAGCTGCCCCTGGATTCCAGTGCCTTGTTTCAGCTCACCCTGCTCAAACCAGAGCTATACAAAGGTGGCAGCAACGGTATTAATTCAAGTCTCTTAAAAGTTGGTGAATCCTCTCTTCCATCATTCCTGTTGAGATATTCTGGCGTATTTCACTCCAACCAATAAATATGGGTGATGTTTAATGACAATGGGGGCCAGGGCAATAGCAGGATACTATGTGGAAACAATCATCTACGGTCTAAAGAAAACCATGCTTGAGTGGATTGCTTCAGTTTTGTAAGTCAGTGGTCCCCTACCTTTCTGGCACCAGAAACTGGTTTCGTGGAAGACAGTTTATCCATGGACGGGGGGTGGGTGGCGGTTACGTTATCCTAAGGAGTGAGCAATCTAAATCCCTTGCATGTGTGGTGCACAATAGGGTTCGTGCTCCAGTGAGCATTTCCTGCCACCACTGATCTGAAAGGAGGTGGAGCTCAGGCGGAAATACTCGCTGCTCACTATTCACCTCCCGCTGTGCAGCCTGGTTCCTAACAGGAACCAGTACTGGTCCATGGCTCTGGGGTCGTGGATCCCTGTCATAAATGACCAGGGTTGAAAGGGGCCTTAAAAGTTATCCCACTGCTCAAGATTGCGCCACTGCACTCCAGACTGGGTGACAGAACAAGGCTCCATCTCAAAAA
>NW_016107495.1:3341762-3371831 GCF_001604975.1 Cebus imitator
AAAAAAAAAAAAAAGAAGTTAACCTACTACTATAGATTGAATATTCAAAATTCATAGGTTGAAATTCTAACCCCCCAGTGTGATAGCGTTTGGAGGTGGGGACTTTTAATTAGGTTTAGGTGAGGTCACAAAATGGGACCCTCATAATGGGATTAGTGTTTTTATAAGAAGAGGAAGGGAGACCAGAACTTTGTCTCTTTCTTCCATGTGAAGACCAGGCAAGAAGGTGGCCGTCTGCAAGCCAGGAAGAGGGCCCCCGCCAGAAATGGGCCATGTGAACACCTTGATCTTGAATGTCCTAGCCTCCGGAACCATGGCAAATCACTGTATGCTATGTAAGCCGCCCATGGTGTGACACTTGGTTACAGCAGCCTCAGCTAAGCACCAGCTTACTGGCACACCTAAATTGTGTCCCTTCTGTAACCTCTAACTAAAGGCTCACAGGGAATGCTGCCTCCCCACCCCTCTGAAAAAATCAAAGTGACTCCTGCTCATCAGTGGAAATTTGCTCCCTGTTAAGTTCAACCCCATGGTCTTGGTTCCATCCCTTGGGTCCCAAAGGAAAAATCTTAATTTCTCTTCCATGAAACAGCCCACAACCATCGCCCCTCCCCAACCTCCCATCCCCACTGCCACTGCCCCAGAACCTCACAAGTGTTCTTTCTTTCAGATCCAGTAAGTGAATGTTTTCTCATCACTCTTCATGTGCTATGGTTCCAAGACTCATTTTTTTTCACCAAAGCTTTCAACAGGGACAATAAGCAGCCAGCATGGCAGACACTCACGTCATTTCCCCTTCCTTATTTCCCTCACAGAAATGAGGAAATGAGGAGGTACACTTATGTCAAAGGCTTACTGATAAGCCACAATCTGGATCACTAAGAGTTACTTTCAGTTTGTACACAAACAGTTTTATAAAAATGAAGCTGGAAAGGTCAGGGCCCCAGAAAGGAAGTGGGAATCTACATGGGGCATTCTAGGTCTTGGACCTTCAAGCTAAATTGCAAAGAATTTAAGTGTAATTGAGGGTGCTCCTAAGTGAAAGGGAAAGAAACAATAGCCCCTGCCACAGAGAGGTAACTAGGAATTTGGCATCCGTGCGGACAGACCGCGATGTCTCTGCAGGAAAATGAGCTCATCTCTTCAGACAGATTATCTAGTTCAATGGCTGGCAAACTACTATGGCTGTCAGGCCAAATCTGGCCCATTGCCTGTTTTTGCAAATAAAGTTTTATTGAAACAAAGCCATGCCCATCTGTTTATCTATTGTCTATGGTTGTTTTTGTGCTAAAATGGCAGGCGTCAGTAATTGCAACAGAGACAATGGCCCACAAAGTCTAAGATCTTTATATCTGGCCCTTTACAGAAGGCTGCCAATTCCTGATCTTGTTCACTCTTTCCTATATTGCATGCCTTGTAACACTAGTCCCTGTCATACTTCCCCAAATGTGGTGGGAAAAATTCTCACACCACCAGATGCCCCTCTTGGAAATTCACAGGGCTCACCAGCCTTTAAAGGCTCCAAGAAGTCTCGGAGCCATGCATCTGCTTTGCTTTGTTCAACTCAGTAGTCATTACACTCACCTGACCTAATAGCATTCTGCAGAGCGTGGGGAGCACACGAGGTGAAACACCAATCTTGTTGCTTATTACTGTTCTTTGAATTGATTTTCTTTCTATTGTTTTTTCTAAGCCTGTAGGCAGGCCTGGCTTAGGTTTTTGAGTTTAGTGACAGTTTTGCTGATGATATCTGAGGGAGGGCTGTGGTTTCCCCTTAGTCCAGGGTATCAGAGGCAGGTAGTGCTTTCCTCCCTGACGGGGATGGTAATAACAGAAGTGGGGAGAACCGTAGCTGGCAGAGGATTCTCCCTCCAATGTCGTCATACTTTCTCTCCTTACTCGACTGTCTCTCTAAGCATAGAAATACAGTACCTTTCACCCTAAGAAACTCACATTCCCAACCAGCTACCTCCCACCCATTTCTGCTGACATTTGCAGCAGAGCTCCTCTAAAGCACTGTCAATACACACTTCCTACCATCCCCTCTTCCCGTCCTTTCTTGAACCCACTCTAGTTGGGCTTTCTCCCCCACCACTCCCCTGAAATGGCAGACACTCACTTCATGGCAGTCAAGGTCATTATGACCTGCAGGTAGTTAAAACCAATGGTCAAGGCTCAGCTCCTGCTGTAGTTAAAATATCTGCAGAATTCTACACAGATAATCACCTTTTTCCCCCAAGCATCTCTTCTCTTGGCTTCTGGGACCCCACCCTCGGCTCTCCCCCTACCTTCTTCTCAGCAACTGTATGGGTCCCTCTCACCTCCTTGTCCTATAATTGTTGGATGCCTCAAAGCCTTCTTGGAATGATTTTTTTCTTACCTACACTTTCTCTGGTTATCTCATCCTGTCTCCTGCCTTTAATACCAAGTACACGCTAATAGCTCCCACATTTCTTTATTTTTTTAAAAAATCTCAGTAGACCTCCACCTGTAGTAAGTCTTATAAAAATAATTATAGCAACTTGCCAACATAATCGTTATTGCCTTTCTTTTTTTAAAAAAACTTTTAAGTTTAGGAGTATTATGTGTAAGTTTGTTACACAGGTAAACCACATTTCTACCACTGTCTTTTGTCTGGAATGCTCTCTCCGCAGAAATCCGTGTAGCTTACTTCTTTCATGTTTCTGCTAAAATATCACATTATCAGTGAGGTCCTTTCTGACCACTCTCTATAAATATATGCATAAAGAACACCCACAGCTCATGCCTCCCTCCCAGTGCTCCCTTCACGTGCTTTCTTTTCTTCCTAGCACCTACTACCAGTTGATGTATTCTCTACATCTGCTTGTATTTGTGAGTTGTCTGTCTGTCTTCCCTCACTAGAACATATGCTTCATGAAGGCAGGGAATATTTTGTTCTTGGCTGTAATTCCAGGGCCTACGATCCTGCAAGACACATAGTAGACACTCGGCAAATATTTTAGGATGGATGAACAGAGGTGGGAGTTGTCTGACCTAAGGTTCTAGGGTTCGCCATGATTTCAGAGCTGAGGGATCTAAGATTGTGTCTTCTTGTCCTAAATCACATGGCTTGACAGTGGCAGAAGTGACATCAGACGCTTGGTCATTTGTTAAGTCTCTACTAAGTTCCAGGCACTGTAATGAACTGTGTGGACAAAGGAGTCATTTCTGCTCTCATGGAGATTTTCAGAGAAGACTGACTTTGCATGGACAATGCTTGCTTCTGGACCTCTAGACCAGGCTTTTCCCTCAAAATGTTTCCACCATCCTAATGACCAGTTGTGACCAAGAAGATGCTTGTCCTTAAATAGCCACCATTCCTTCTTGAGGCATAAATCTTAGACAGGACTTCTGCAGCAGGAAAGAAATTTACCCTTCACATTTAAGACAACTTTCTCAGCTCTCCACAGTATGACTGTTAAGAGTTGGGTATCTTGGGTGGTTGGTGAGGTGTCCCAGCACCTAACGGCTGCCTCTCATAATTCCACTTCCAGTTTTGTTTTGTTTTGAGACAGAGTCTCACTCTGTCACCCAAGCTGGAGTGCAGTGGCACAATCTCGGCTCACTGCAACCTCCGCCTCCTGGGTTGGAGTGATCTCGTGCCTCAGCCTCTCGAGTAGCTGAGATTACAGGCATGCACCGCCATGCCTGGCTAAGTTTTTTATTTTTAGTAGAGATGGAGTTTCACCATATTGGCCAGGCTGGTCTTGAACTCCATATTGGCCAGGCTGGTCTTGAACTCCTGACCTCAAACATTCTGCCTGCCTCAGCCTCCCGAACTGCTGGTATTACAGGTGTGAGCCGCCACGCCCGGCCTTTTTGCAGTTTTTAATGCCTGTGCCTTATATGGGTGAATAGTTGCTTTTTTATTTTTCTTTTGTCCACTCTTGCTGGTGCCCAGCCCAAAGCATTGCAAGCCTGTCCTTCCATGCTGATAAAATTTTATTACATTATGGCAAGTGGGGGGAGACAGGGGCTCTGTGACAACTCTACCCAATCCTGGTGGCTCATAGAAGAGAAATATTAAGAGCTTTTGTTTAGAGATATTCTCTTACTCATCTACATATCCAAAATTAATAACATTTTAGAACCCAGAATCTTTGATTTGGATGGGATCTCAAATGGCATATTGTCTCACCATGTTGCACCAATGCAGTGATCCCTGAAAGATCTGTGACATGTGAGCCACCTTCACTTGAGGCTCTTTATCAACATATTTACTTTTTTTTTTTTTTTTTTTCAGATATAGGGTCCTGCTCTGCTGCCCATGTTGAACTACAGTAGTGCAATCACCGCTCACTGCAGCTTTGCACTTCTGGGCTCAAGCAATTCTCCCACCTCTGCCTCCTGAGGAGCTGGGACTACAGGCACATGCCACCACACTTGGCTAATTTTAATCTTTTGTAGGGATGAGATCTCACTGTGTTGCCCAGGCTGGTCTTGAACTCCTGGCCTCAAGTGATCTTCCCAATGCAGTCCCGCAAAGTGCTGGGATTATGAGCATGAGGCACTGTGCCTGGCTTAGATTCACACTCAAATAATTTTCCTTAGGTTAAGATAAAACCAGCCTCCCTAAAGCTTCCACACATTGGCCCTGGTTGTGTCCTTGACACCTGTTCTGAGTAAATCTCATTGCTCACTCAATTATCAGGTCTTCAAGTAGGCCCGTGAACACAGAAAAGAGCATTTAGTCCATTGATGTTGGACCTAAGTACCAGTATAACTTTGTTGGCTATTAGAGCAAACATAGGTTTGTAAATCTTTACTATTTTTTCACGCACTGCAACAGGAGTACAAAGTGGCAGTGCCATTACCAGCGTATGGATGGGGAAACCAAGGCATATGGATGGCTGATGACTTGCTCTTGGCTCAGTGGACAAATGATTCCTGGCTGCTTGTCCTTTGCTCTGACTTGGACTCCTTAATGTATTGCACACTCCAGAGAAAGCTATTATAATAACTCCAAGAACATTAGAATTTCTATTATTGAGAAAGATGCACTTTCATTTAAAGGGTGTCATTCTTCCTAAATGAGTTCTACTTTCTGCTTTCCTTTCATTCGAATCCCATGTTTATTATTTCTGCTCCACGGCTGGCCTGATACATCTGAAATTCCACTCACATCAGCCAGCAAACTTGATTCCAAGCAGTGGCAGATAGGGGAGCACTTGGTCTGTTGGAGACAAAGGTTTCTCTCCAGTTTGGTCCATGAGCTGGATTTAAACTGACAAGATCATAGCTTTACAAAAATAAGATCTATTAATTGTCCTGTGAAAGGAAAAGGTCATTGGGCAAATGTTACTCTGTATCTCATTTTACAGCTAGAGTCTGGGCATCCACATCAAATCATTTCTCTGTAACTAGATTCTGCTTCTCAACAATAATTAAAAAAATGACTCTGGATAAGATCATGCTCTAGTTCTGCTTGTGAGTTTTGTCACCTGAATACATTTCACTTATGCTGGAATCAGCCTGGAGTTGCTGACACCGTAATTCCTCTAGGACTCCACTGAAAAATTTATTAGAGGTGTCTGGGATCATTAACTGATTCTCCCAGATCCCCTTTGTTACGTACCTCTCAGACTTCAGCCCCAAAAGCAGAAAAGAAATTTCTTTAATGTGACCTAGGTCAGTAACACCAAAAGAGTGTGGGAGAGGGACAGGCATGGGAGTGTTCCCATCGGACCACATGTGGATTCCCCTGGGAACCAAATGTGATTCTTGGGGTTCCATGCTAAAGTCTCCAGGGATGGCTGGGCTGCAGGGGAATAGCCACAAACAGCACCCTGGCCAGAGGGATAGGCCTGTTGTGGGTGGATGGCGTGGGACAGCACAAAGGGAAAGGAGGCTATAGACAAGAACTTTCCCTGGGTCTCCTTAAGGTATGTGAGCAAAACTGACAGTGCATCAATTCCTTAGGCTGGTAGGGGCATATTTTCAGACTCAGCAAACATTTACTATCTACTATGTGCCGATCAAAAAGTAAACTTTCATAAACAGTACATTTAATTCTCACTACAACCCTGTGAAATAGGTAGAGTTTTAATTCCCTGGCTTGAGAAGATAAGGTTGGATAAATAAATAATATGGCTTGGCTCTCTGTTCCCACTCAAACCTCATCTCGAATCGTATCCTGGGGGCGGGGCCTGGTGGGAGGTGACCGGATCGTGGGGGTGGGCCTCCCCCTTGCTGTTTCTGTGATAGTGAGTGAGCTCTCAGGAGATCCTGTTGTTTGACAGTTTGGGGCACTTCCCCTTTGCTCTGTCTCTCTCTCTCCTGCCACAGGTGTTTGCTTCCCCTTTGCTACCCACCATGATTGTAAGTTTCCTGAGGCCTCCCAGTCAAGCTTCCTGTGAAGCCTGCAGAGCTGTGAGTCAATTCTACCCTTTTTCTTCATAAATTACCCAGTCTCAGGTAGTTCTTTATAGCAGTGTGAAAATGGACTAATACAATAAATAAACAAAAAGACAAATAGCTTCTTTCTCTACAGTATCAATGTCATGAACTTCTTATGGGAGTGGATCCAGACAGGGTGACTCGCTCACAATTACAGGGCCTGAAAGTGGCAGACCTGGGACTTGACACCAGGGCGTGGAATAGAACCCATGCTTCCTCCCTTCCCTCTCCCACTGCCTTCAATGTTAATGGCCTGTTCAATGCCTTTGTGCTTATAAGATAGACACCTTTGTAGCTGCCATCTCAATAGCATGCTAACAGCATCCCTGATTATGCAAATGAAAAAGTTAAAAAAAACTAAGTCCTTCTAAATATAATTTGCATGTCTCCCCCTCCTGCGCTTTTAGCTGTGTGTGTTATTTTTAAAATCTTTATCTGGGTGATTATTAAAGTCCTTGGTTTCAATAATCCCTGGAGTTATTTCAACATTTCAGGGTTCCATGCTGAAGACAAATGTAGAAATTCTGCTTTACACATGGACAATTTCTCTTTGTTCCCAAAGTGATCATGAGGTCAACTGGCACTCAGCTGAGGAGGAACAGTCCTACCCAAAGGAGAGTTCTCCCTGAGGTCATTTGCTTTCCAATGAATGCTCCTGAATTCCCCACAAACTTACTGAAACTTATCTTTCTTTTCACCTGATCCCTAGTCCTAAAGGATCACCCTCCTGTCGAGGGGTCTGTGATGGCAACATCTCCAGGTAGTTTAGCTCATGAAGGGGGTGCTGGGAATGGGGATGGGAGAATGGGAGCCTCAGGATGCTTATTAAGGGCTGGACTGTTAATGTCAGTGAAGAGGTGACAGAAAGAGGCAGCTGTGTCCATCCTGCAGGGAGGCAGTGTTGCTGTCTCCCCTCCTGTCTTGCTCTAGTACCTTCAGAATAGAGTTCCACACTACATATACCCTCAGATCAACTCCGGACCAGTTTTGGAAGAAAGGAATCAAAACAAACAAACAAAAAAGTAGGAACCATGACCTCCTTTCACTCCAGATGTACACGCACAACAGGTGGTCTGAGTACAAAAGAAGAGTACAATATCAAACATGAGCTTTGTTGGAGAGGAAAAATGTTGAGAACAAATTCATGAATTCTAGTCCTACGTACATTTCAATCCCCAAACTAATTGTTAAGTCGTAAGTGTTCTGCTATGATTGCAGTCGTTGGTAGCTTTCTGTAAATAAATCTAAAAAACTTTTATTATCCCAAATTATTTTTTGAACGCCTGAGCCACAAAGAAGCCCAGAGCTAAATTTAGTGCTCAGCTGCAATCATCAATTTATTCCAGATACCTGGCATTTCTCATTCTCTTCTCCTGTTAATTAGTTTTGGCTATCCTTCCATTTTTAATTGTCCAGGTTTATTTGAGATTTAACATAATAAACTACATCAATCCCTTTTGCATTTCTTTTCCAGAAATTAAATTAATGAACATTTTCAGATGCTGATCTTCCTTCCAAGGCATAAGCCCTTCCTTTAAAAAATCAGCTTTGGAAACACAAGTATAAAAAGAAACACAGTTCATTGGCTTGGGCACTGTTCTCCCTTGCTGTGGACCTCAGCTGACATGCAACCTTTAGCCAGGGCATATGTCACACAGGTACGCAAGCACTTCACACCTCTGTATCTCTTCCATTAAGAAAGGAAAACTTTGCTCTCCACGGAATGGAAATCTTAAACACTAGGTAGAGCACTGATGAGTTCACTGTTTTCCAATAACACATAAACAGCATCTTATACCATAAAATGAATTTGCAGTGTCCGAGGAAAATGGCTTCACATACTGCCAGATGTGATTATCAAGATTGATTTACTCTTGCCCTGAGGAAACCAGGTTATTTAGCTTTGCAGATTCAGCTGGACTTGCTTTTCCCTCTGGCTAAGTAAAGACAGATTTACTTCCAGCAAGTCAGGAAAAACGGGGGTTCTATAGCTCAGGGACTAATGGGCAATGAAACGGGAACCAGTGTTTCCTACATGAGTCCATCATCTTTCATCCTGCTTCCAATCAGCACTGATCCTGCCCAGGCAACCTGGTGTGACAGGAGACTCACCAGGGGCATCAGGACTCAGAGAAGGTGAGGAGGAAGAGGGGCAGAGGTCATCTCCCTCTACCCTTCCCCGGGCTCCTTTCCCTAGACCAGGGCCCCACTTCTCTTGGATTCTTGGATGACTGCTGAAAAGGGCTGCCTGCCTCCCAAGCCCTTAGCATCGACCGCCACCACTGGCTCCAGTGGCGCTGGCTCCAGTGGCACTGACATCAGTGGGACCTGGCCTCCAATCCCGGCTCTGCCACTTGCCAGCTCTACATCATTTTGCCTCTCCAAAGTTCAGTGTGCTCCACAGGTAGAATAATCCTCACCTCACTACTAAAAGTTCAACCTATTTCCAGTGCCTGGAACCATGGCAGGCCCTGTAGAGGCTCTGTTATTAGTTCCTTTCACTCTATTCTCCAGCCCCTGCCTTCCCAGGCTTGCCAAGTCCAGCTCCTTTCTCCAAGATTCCCTTCTCTGTAGACTGACTGCATGTTCCATCCACTCCAAGTGATCTGAAGACAGACAAGAATTCTCTCTGTGACCAAACATTAGTCAGGCTCATCTGAACCCCACTAGGCCCCATTCTTGGGCAGGGACTTCAAGAGCCCAATTTCAGCAAGAATCCTGTTAGGTTAATTTAGCCAGAATCCCCCACTCTTCATATGTGATTGAATTTCCTATCCTTCACCACACCCCAGGCCATTTCTGATTATTCTGGCCTGCATGGCTCCTGTTGGGTCAGTTTAGCCAGAATCCCCCCATCCCTGATGTTTCTTCTTAGTACTTTTCTATCCACAGACAACTTCCCCCTCCCCTGGTTCTTAGCTATCAATTCCCACTTTTTCTTGTTGAATTCTGAGTTGAGCACATTCTCTATCCCCTCCTGTGAAACCCCTGTTGCAATCATCTGGAATAAACTCTGCCTTACAGTTCTTTAACAGGTATCATGGATAATTTTTTTTAAGTTTTATTTATTCATTTTTTAAGAGACAGAGTCTTGCTATATTTCCTAGGCTGGTCTTGAACTCTTGAACTCAAGCAATCCGCCTGCCCCAACCTCCCAAAGAGCTAGGCTTACAGGCTTGAGCCACCGCACCCACCCAATTTTTTTCTTTAACAAGACCTGGAGTATCTATGCTCTTGCTTATGACTTTAAGCATACTGTTCCCTCTTCTCCTTCTTACTTGGTTAAATGACATTTACTCTTCCAGATATCATGCCACCTCCTTTGTGAAATTTTCACTGGACAGCACCCCACCCCTGACTCTTGTCCTAGGGTAAAGCTAACCCTTCTTCCTTCTGTTCTTTTAGTGTAAAGCTCTAGTACCAGACTGTCCAGGGTCACATTCCAGATCCACCTTTCTTTAATTGCTCACTTGGGCAAATGGCTTAACCTGTCTGTGCGGTGGTTCCCTTGTTAAAAAATGAGGAGAGCAATAATACCTAGCTCATTGGGTATAGTACTAATGCATTTATTCTGTTAAGTGCTTGGATATAGTGTTGGACTCATAGTAAGTGCTCAATATATTTAGCATTATTATCAGAGCTCTTCTCATAGTTTATAGTTACTGTTGTTACCCACCCCACAATCCTCGACTGGGAGGCTCCTTCAGAGCGGGGATTGGGTCTTACTACTCTTCACACTTTTCTTCTCATCTCACGTCACGATGGCACACAGTAGGCACTTGGTACTTTTGCTGATATTAGTAGGTCTAATAAAGGATTCCCTGCAAGTTTAATGTGCTCTCCAAGGTGGTTTATTTTAATGGGATCCTTCAAACAGTGTTTGAGCTGCAAGAAATACCTTTTGCATTTCACCCCAGGATGTCAAACTAGCTAACATTGAGGAGGATGAGGTAGACACCTTTGAGCCCTTGGGTCTTTCAGTAGCTCTGAATCTCTTAGTGTTTGGCTGCATCCTCTACGGAGAGGCCAGGGCCTGGGCCCCCTCCACCTCAATGATTTCTACTCAAAGCTATTTGCGAAGTAAGGGATGAGGAGATCCAGATCCTGCTCTGGTGGGGCTGACACCTCTACAGTGGACTCCATGGAGTCACAGCCAGCCACGTTATGTCACGAGACAGAGTGTGGCCACAGCACTCAGGGCATTAGAAAGGACATGGGAGAGGGAGCTCCTGCTTGGAACTCCCAGGAGCTTTCGGGAAAGAGGCGGCCTGTGAGCTGGGATTTGAAGATGGTCAGGGTTTCTACTGGCAGGATTAAGGGAAGGGCAGCTTGGAAAGACAGGGAGGGATTATCAGCAGTGAATAAAGAGAGGGGAGGAAAAGGGCAGAGCCACCTGACAGGTTTGCTAAAACAAGCCCTCAAATTCCCTATCTAGGAATTACATGTAGGCTCAGGGTTTGAACTTGCATAGAGCTCACAGTGGCAAGACGAAGGAAGATTTACAATTTGAGAATCAAATGGTCTGAAGAATTTGTAATCTGAGAGACCAAAATAGATGCCCCTTTATCAACTAAGATAGACACAAAGGTTAAGGGGGAAAGATTATCTACTGCTGAGGGCTCCTGACTCAGTGGAAATGGCAACCTCTAAAATTCCTACTGCTATGACGAAAACTACACCCTTGCTAAACTTTCTGACAGTAGGAGCCAGCAGGCAAAATATCAGACTCCTCCTAACTCCGACTTACAACCCAGCCCACTGCAACTCTGATTAGACAGAGGACTGGCCTTATAAACACTCTTTCCTGACAAGCAAATGTAACCTTTAATCCAGTTCTGGCAGCTCATAGAAACTGCAGCAAAATGTCTTTGTGTCCTATAGCTCACCTTTTGCCCTAAAGAGTCAAATTCCGCCTTATTTTAATGCTAAAGCCCTGCCCCAAAGTGAAATGGGATGTTTGTTACATATAAGCTGGCCCTTTGTGCATGTGCTTGAGACACCTCATCAATCTGTATGGCCTTCCTCCATCCCTGGTCAATATGTACGACTCTACTGTGTGACAAAGACCTTCTAAGACATAGAACAGCCCATCCTTCCTACTTCAGGGGATGGTGATGACTTCATTTCAGAGTGTATAGTCCAATGCCTAGCACCTAGTGAGCACCCAGTGCTGACAAAGACTGTCTTAGGCTCCTCTGAGCCTTATTCCTGACTTTGGCTCCTGTCCTATCAGCTCAGTTTTAGCAAGAATCCTGCTAAGATAGTTTAGCAAAAACCTCCTTACCCTTGACCTCTGCTTCATGGCTATGAATCCCCGCTTGTCCTTGCTGTATCTGGAACTGAGCCCAATCTATCTCCCCTACTGCAGTGGCCCCATTGCAACAGTCTTGAATGAGGTCTTCCTTGCTATTCTAACACATCAGAATAACTTCTCTTTAACAGTGCATGCACATGGCTATTGCCATCATCTCTCCTCTCTCCTAGGGATCAACAGATGGCGAAATTATTCTACCTAGTTCCTGGTTGGGAAGGCAGCACACCCACAGTCCTGCGATGACTCTTCCAGCATCACTGTTGGGCTGGGAGACCTGCCCTTGCATGATGACTGCAGGCAGGTGCTTTGAGTTCTGCCTAGCACAGGGTCTGCCTGGCACACCCTTCCACAGCTTTCCTTAGGGTCATGTATTGAGCTGCCAAGGAGGGGCCAAGCCAGGCCTTTCTGTAGAAGCCGCTCTTAGTTGCTGACCAACATTCACCCCAGTTCCAGGCAATCAAACCAGACTTTTGTCAGGGAGAGGCTTCATCTTAGGAAACCAATGTTTCTGCTCAAAGGTCAACCTCAAATCCAATCCAGAAGCAATTATAGTTGTGATTTAAGTACCAGGGTAGAGATCCAAAGTTCAACATTTTTTTTCCTGAAACAACTGACCTCTGCCTTGTGACAAACACAGTTGAGTTTCAGATGACTATAACACAACTTAAAATCTAAATCTCTCTGTGCTACTTTCAAGTTGTCATCAGTTTGTCATTCTTTTGTTGACAAATTAAGGTGAGTGGGTAGGAGTGCTGTCACCTTCTTTCACCTCCATTTCAATGTCACTCTGTCCCTGAACCTACTTGCCCTTATGCTGGTGGGGAGAGGGTCCTTTTCCTGTGTTCCCAATGTGTCCACACCCCCGGCCTTCAGAATTCTAAGCCACTGTCCCTGACTCTGGTTCTCTCTTTCCTAACCCCAGTGCAAAGCTGCCCATGCTACAGACTAGGTGGCTACTACCTGTGATGTGCAAAATCATTAAAAAATAAAACACTTGAAAAATAGTTACGCATTTATTTGAATAAGTTTTAGGACAATGATTACATAACTAACACAAGAAACCCGTAAGTTTGTGGATGTCACTGCTTTAGATGAGGTTAAATATTTAAGTTTAGCTAGTTGACTTGCAATAGTACCAAGAAACTGATCACAAGGGTGATCTGCGACATTGGGAACAATGGGTGGAAGTTGGGATGATCTTTGCAGGGTCGAAAGCCCTGGGCTGGCAGGCAAGAGTCTTCCCTTTGTTTCTCACTCGCAGTGTGGCCTTGGAATGTGCCTTAACCTCTCTAGGCCTCCTTGGATATCAACGCTGCTTTCATGGGGCTGGCTTCTTTCCTGATTTTCAAATGTACTCGGGTTTCTCCAGTGTGGAAAATAAACCTCCAAAACCTGTTCCTTGAGTGTCTGAGCCCTCAGTTCGAGCTCTCCTTTCCCTTCTCCCCTTTTCTAAGGGTGCCAGAACTGAGGGTGTTGCCTTCCTTCTTTCTGCTCTCCCTGACAGCATCATTGAAAGAGCCTCTTCAGCCTCACTGATGACTTCCCAAACAGCAAGCAGCACGGTTGGCCCTCAGCTTCCAGAACACCCTGATTTCCATGGGCTTTGTGGACAGGACTGAGAACCTAGCCCCGATGGATGGTATGTTGTATCCCAGGAAAATGGATTCTGCATATCCAATGTCTCCTTGAAAAGGAGACTCTCAAAACCTAACTCCACCCATTTGCAGTTAAAACCCCTCCTGGGTTGTCAAACAACACGTGTAAAGAGTCCCTGGTCTGCTGCCGCACTCAGCCCTGCTGCTGCCTTCTGACAATGGGAAGGATAGAGGGGTGCCAGGGGACAGCCCTTGGGGCAGTGGGATGTCATTCCGGGCTGCATCAGGTGCTTATACCCACAGTGAGGGGCACGAGCTAGGGTTGCCCAACTCTAGCAGCCCCGAGGGATGCCTGGGGAGAGTGAAGACAAGCAGCTTAGGTTTCTGGGTTTACTACTTGGCTCTCCAGTAGATGTTCCAGCCTTGGACCAATGACCCCCTTTCTTAATGCCTCAATCTCTTAATGTGCTAAGTGGCAACAATTGGTACTAAAAGTAGGAAAAACCATGAGTGTGTTAGGGCTACTGTAAGGAAATCCCAACACTGAATGGCTTAAACAGCACAACTGTGTTGCCTGACACTTCCGGATGCTAGAAGTCCAAAATCAAGGTGTTGGTTCCTTCTGCAGGCTATGAGGAAAGGATCCCTTCCAGGCCCCCTCCCTGGTTTGCAGATGGCTTTCTTCACATTCACATGGTGTTCTTTCTGTGTGTGCCTGTGTCCAAAATTCCACCTCTTATAAGGACCTCCCCTCCTCCCGTATGACCACATCCTGACTAATTTCATTGGCAACAATGCTATTTCCAAATAAAAGCACATCCCGAGGTGCTGGGGGGTTAGGACTTCAACATACACATTTTTTATTTTTTATTTTTTTGTGGGTGGTGGGTGGGTGCAATTTAACCTATAACAGAGTTGAAGATGTGAACATGGAGTCAGGGGCACTGGATTCTGACCCAGCCCTGCCATTCAGCAGCTGTGTGGCACTGGGTACACCAGCCCTGTACTCCAGCCCACAGACTTCTCTTCACCTCCTCAATTTGAGGGGGGACTCTTTCCAGCCCTAATAGCCAATGGCTTCACCATCTAACTTAAACTGTTCCAAATGTTAGCAGACTATTTAAAACTTCTTACATGGATGATACAGTATAAACACTAAGAAATAAGAACCCCGTGCCTTGGGAGAAAGAACGCATACAAATTCGAAGTGGTTTTCAAACATTATTTCATTAATCTTTACAAATCCCCTGTGAAGCAGTATTATTAAAGAGCAAACTGACAATTGTGCTATAATCTGGTCAAGTAAAAGAACAATATCTCAGACAAGATAATAGCAGACTTATCTGCCTCCAGGGAGGGTTGAATATGCAAAGGGTGAGCAAGTTGGAAACAAATAGGAAATTTCATCTCAGGTGGCTTTGAAATAGGGGTTGGAAATGAGGCTTTGGCTGCCATCCTGGGACTTTCCAAAGGAGGGGAAGAGATTTACAGGCAGACTTTCCAGAAAACATGCATCATTCATGGCCTCTAATTTTTCATGCATAAATGTTTGAGCTGATATTTAAGATCTAGGAAATCCACTGAGAAGGAATTACAATGTTTTTCTGAGGTGAGAAAAAAAACAACAAACCACTGTCCTAGATGAATTGTTTTTTTGTTGTTGTTGTTGTTGCTGTGTTTTTGCTATTGCAAAGATAGAAAAGATATCTCTTTTTTTCTTTCTAAATCAGGGCTAAAAATGTAGGCAAGCTTGAAATGATGGAATTGTGGCCACTTCACTGAAGCTCTCAACCCCCCTAGCCTCTGTACATTGTCCTGAGTCTGACCAGCTTTTACAAAAAGCTGATGATCAGGCACAGTTTATCCCAGGACACTGATTTCATATGCCATGTAGAAGGCAAGATGAAGAAGGCAATTCCAGGGCTGAAGCTGACCCCGAACAGCGGAACAAAAGGTGACTTTCAGATCTGGGCTTGCACAAAGATGTCTCATCATGTGGGACCCTGGAAGTGGGCAAGAAGGCACTGCTGCCCACCTTGATCTTAAATAGCTTCTTTACTTGCTGGCCTTCTGATCTGAAATTCCACTGTTGGAGACTCTTTGGGTTGAAAAAATATCTATCCTCCAGGTGACTCCCTCAAAAATTCAATTGCTTCTAGAGAGGCAAGGGCTGGACCTCTTAACCAGCATCATTGTGTGAATGAGTTTATCTCAACCATCCTTCTCTGTGGTGTTGAGAGGTTACTTAGAGAGGGGCTGGGAAGGGCAGGGCAGGCCTCCAAGCCTCTGGTGGGAATAGGAAGAAGCAGAAAGACAAAAAAGGATGAAAAAAATGTCATTGGTTCTGCCGCGTTCTAGAGGAAGAAACTGGAAACCAAATAAACAATTCTCTGGGGTGGGTGGAAGACTTTGAAGACCATTTTTTCTCACCGCACTATGCTGCCAGATGAGCCACAGTATAGGCTAACCTCATTTACTGAAGCACCAATGTTACTAGTTTAGGTTAACTTGGTTTAGTGGACACCCATGCCACTAAATTACTTTAACAGTTAATACTGTGATCTGATCATATGTCATCAGAAATTCTCTTGCAGGGTTCTTCTGAGGCTGCTTTTATTATTAAAACTAACCAATCAACCAACCAACAAATAAAAAGCAGTGTATTAGCCTGTTTTCACGCTGCTGATAAAGACATACTCAAGGCCGAAAAGAAAAAGAGGTTTAATTGGACTTACAGTTCCACATGGCTGGGGAGGCCTCAGAATCATGGCAGGAGATGAAAGGCACTTCTTACATGGTGGTGGCAAGAGAAAATGTGGAAGAAGCAAAAGTAGAAACCCCTGATAAGCCCATCAGATCTTGTGAGACGTATCCATTATAACGAGAGGCACGGAAAGACTGGCCCCCGTGATTCACTTACCTCCCCCTGGGTCCCTCCCACAACATGTGGGAATTCTGGGAGATACAATTCAAGTTGAGCTTTGGGTGGGGACACAGCCAAGCCATATTAAGCAACTTTGAAAAATCATAACTTTATACAGAACCCAGCTTCTCTGTATGACCTGGTGCCAGCCACATCTCTCAATCCTCCTTCTAACATACCTATGCCCAGTTCCTTGAAGTTTCCCAGATGGGCCAGCTCCCTTGACCCTCCTCTGCACACACTCCTCCCTTGGTATGGAACAACCCTCCACCCCTTTTCTACCTGGCTAACTACAATTCTTCATTCAACACTAAACTCAAACTGGCCCCTTCCAGGAAGCCTCGCTGACTTCCCAGAGTAAGTGAGGGGCCCCTTGCACCTCACCGCTCTAATCACGCTGGTTAGAATTGTTCATTTCGTTTCCAGTTTCTTCCTCTAGAACGTGGCAGAACCAATGACCTCTATCTTGGCAACCCCAGTGTGAGACACGGTCCCTGGCACCTAGGAAGTTCCTAACATGTTTATTGTGAATGAACCATTTTTAACCATTAAATTTGCCGATTAAAAAGCAATAGAACTCAGTTGAAGCACACATCTACTTTGTGGTGGAAATATAAATTGATCCAAGTTTCTTAGAAAGCCATTGGCAAGGTGTATTATGGGCAATATTATCAACTTTGACCCTGGCACTCCACTTCTGGGAATCTAGCCTAAGGAAATAATATAAACTATGAAAAAATGATTTTCATGCTGGTATTTATAGCAGTGTTATTTAAAACAGAAATGCCTAGAAATAACATAAATGTTCAATAATAGAGGAACAGTTAAATTATAATCTGATGTAATGTTTTGTAAATATAAAAAATCATCACTAGAAGAAGCTGTGCCAAATGTGGAAAATAATTATGATAAAACATTAAACAAAAATGACAAAACACATGGATAGGATAATTACTATGTAAAATAAAATAAAATAATAGATAATACATATATGGTGGCTCACTTTAGTACTTTACATGAACTCTTAATTCTTACAACAATCCTGTGTAGTAGTTACTATTCACCTCTCCATTTTATGGATGATGGGAGCAGAAGCCCAGAACGAGTAAGCGACTTTCCCTAAACCACACAGCTAGTAAGTGACAGAGCCTGAATTTGAACCTGAGCCAGCCTGTGTCCAGACACCATGCTCTTCACCATAATAATATAAAATTCATCTAGAGTTTAGAAGAAAATAAAACCAAATGCTTTTGCTTTTTTAAGTTTGTGAAAAAAAATGAATTTCTTAGTCTACATTTAAACATTTCTATAATAGGCTTATACTACCTTTACGACGGAACAATATTTTAAATAAAAATTTTAGAAATGTTATAGTATAGAAACCTTTCTTCAAATGTCTACTTGTAAAGCATGTTTATAATGGTTGGTGGTTTAAATATTCCAGACTTGTCCTGAAGGAAAATGTTTACATACTAAGCGACCTGATGCATACATAGACACATGAAGCTAAAATTGTATTTCTGCTCATGTATTTATTTCCTTTGTAATGTGTAACATATGAGATTTGATGTTTATACCCTAGCAAGGCTCTCTGTAGACAGATATCAATTTACCAGTCAAGGAAAAAAAATTACTATCGAACTATGTGTTTATGAACCATGGTCACGTAGGGTAGGGGGGCTGAAGTGGGAGAGTGTGTGACAGGAAAGGGAGATGCCCTGCCTTTGCTTTAACACCAGTTCTGCTCTTGATGGTGGTAAAAACCCCAAACCAAGTCCTGGGGAGATCACTTGGGTGGAGATGTGTGAGGGAGACCAGTTTTTTGCCTATTTCTGGCGCACAAGGAAAGGTACCCTTAAGTTTCTGCCAAGTTAGCCTAATTAGTTCTTTTATAAAAGCATAATTGACCATCCAGAATTCCTTGAGCTCTTGCACAGAGTGTTTCTGTTACAAAGGGAGGTTTCATGTCTGCAGTTGACTGAGAAAAACTCTATGGGAAATGAGAGGGCTCCTCCTACACCTCCCTGTTCCGGTTTGCAGAGGAGCAAGGAGAGCTTGGCTTGGAGGAGCTGTTCCAATGAAGCAAGGTGAGGAGGAGCTGCAAAGAAGCCACCACTGTTGGCTAAAACTTAAGACTCACCCAGGCCTGCTGGAGCAGGGTCGAGGGGGACTGAGAGCATGAGGAAGAATAGCTAATGGATGCTGGGCTTAATACCTAGGTGATGGGACGATCTGTGCAGCAAACCACCACGGCACACGTTTGCCTATGTAATAAACCTGCATATCCCCCACATGTACCCCTGAACTTAAAATAAAATTTGAAGAGAAAACAAAAACAAACACAAAAAAAGAACTCACTTATTCTGTGATTAGTCCCAAACCCCTCTCCAAGGCACTACAAATCAGAGTGTTCCTCTAACCAACAACTGCAGGAGGGTGTTGACGGCTGGCAGAGCCTGGTGCTGGGTAAGAAGGGGGCTCGCCTCAGCTCTGGAAACCTACACACTAGGTGGGGAGGTAAGACTGACAGCTAGGGAAAAGGTAATTGATAATCTCAAACTATGTGTGTGGTTCACATTTGCCCACGTGAGTGGTATGGACATGAGTGTGTCAGGTCAGTGAAGGGAGGCAGCCAGAGGGGCACTGTGTCCACACTAGTGGCTGTGGAGTGTGTGTGGGATTGAAGGAAGAGCATCTGTACCTATCCATTACATGCTAGGTGCTGTGCTAGGCAATTTCGCTGTTATTATTTCATCCTCACCAACAATCCTGTATTTATTTTATTGATTTTATAAATGAGAAAATTAATGAGTAAAGATTATATAGCTAAGGAAGAGGCTGCAGTTCAACTTCCAGATTAATTCTGTTTGACTTCAAGACCCATAAGTAGAAGGAAGGAAGAGTACACATGCATAGTATATATGTACATATGTGTATGTTTTCCCAAAAGCTTTCCCATAGATTTGAATCAAATGTTACCATTTGCAAAGTTCTCCCTCAGAAGTTTAACTTGATTCTTTCAATAGCCCTGCAAAGTAACAATTATTACTACCTAAATTTCACAAATCAGAAACCTGATAACTAGAATATGACAGAGAACTAAGTAGTAAGTAGTGTAGGCATGTGTGCCTTAATGAAGGGGATGCATTCTCAGAAATATGTCATTAGGCATTTTCATCATGGTGTAAACATCATAGAATGTTCTTATACAAGCACACACGATGTGGCCTTCTATACACCAGGTGTATGGCTGCAAATGCATAAATCCACTTTTTCCAACTGTTAATCCCATGCTTGCTGCCCTCACTCATGCATCCAGCTAACCTCTGCCTGCTGCTGGTGGGCCAGGCTCTGGAGATACTGAGAATTGACATCACTCTCACCTGATGGAGCGGAGGCACCCGAGCTTTGTATGCCATCACCAAGCGGGTAGCGGGTGCCAGAGCAGACATCCACTGAGGCCTTTGTGGTTCACCTGGGGATCTAGGACAAGGTTGGAAAGGGCTCTGAAGATTCCTAAAGCTGAATCTTAAAACGTAGGTTTGCCAAGAGAGCAAGATAGATGAAGGCATTTTCAGCTGAGGAAACAACCCATGCAAAGGCAAAGAAGTGAGAAGCCAACAGGGCTCTAAGAACTACTGATGGTGTGCGTGTGCTATGCACTGAAGGACTATGTCCCTCAAATTCAAAGGTTGAAGCCCTACCCCCTACGTGATGGAATCTGGAAGTGGGATCCTTGGGAGGTAATTAGATTGAGATGTGGTCATGAGGGTAGGGCCTTTGATATGATTTGGCTGTGTCCCCACCCGAATTTCATCTTGAACTGCAATCATCCCCACACATCAAGGGTGGGGCCAGGTGGAGATCATTGAGTCATGTGGGCAGTTTCCCCCATACTGTTCTCATGGTCGTGGAAAAATCTCAAGAGATCTGATGGTCTTAGGAATGGGAGTTTCCCTGCACAAGCTCTCTTGCCTGCTGTCATGTAAGACATTCCTTTGTTCTTCCATCATCTTCTGCTGCGATTGAGAGGCTTCCCCAGCCATGTGGAACTGTGAGTCCATTAAACCTCTTTCTTTTATAAATTACCCAGCCTTGGGTATGTTTTTATTGGCAGCATGAGAATAGACTAATACTGTCCCCATGATGGGATTTGTTCTCTGTAACAAGAGGAAGTGATCAGAACTGGCACTCTCCTCTCAGCATGTGAGGACACAGCGAGAAAGTGGCCATCTGCAAGCCAGGAAGAGACCCCTGACCAGGAACCAAATCTGCCAGCACCTTGATCTTGGAGTTTCCAGCCTCTAGAACTGTGAGAAATAAATGTCTGTTGTTAAGCTATCAACCTATGGTATTTTGTCACAGCAGCCTGAGCAGACAGTATGCTTTCTCCACGCTAGCTAGACACAGGCCTCTACCTCTGCAGAGACGATGCCTGGAGCACCAGAATCTTGCAGTGAAAAGAGAGCCCCTCTTGTTCCTTCCCCAGCTACCAAACATCCCTAAACCCGAGGCTTCTTCAAACCACCTGAAATCTGCCCACTATAGTTATTAGACTTGCTTCTAGGAGCCTAGCTGAAGTTTCCAAAAGAGAAAGATGCCAGAGTCAGGTAATCATGCTCATCATCCCCTAATGCCAGGCACTACCTTGGCTGTGAAGCCCAGCTGACTGATGCAAAGAGGCTCTGCTAGGCAAAACACTCTCCAGAAGGCAGACAGCCACCTTTTCCAGACCACTACGGTTCAGTTTTATAAAAGATTTCTCTCTTGTCCAATTCAAACAGAAAATTCTCCTCTGTTCTCCAGCCCTTGCTGCCCTCTACACAATACCCAGAGAGGACGACACAATCATTTCATGCATTCAAAAGGCAAGGCTGTTTGGGAGGAAGAGTATTTGCCTGCTCACTACTCCCTCTCCCCAACATAAGGCTCACTGTTGATGCTGCAAATTTCTGCATTAGATGGCTGGTAGCCCATTTCCACTCCCTAATTTAGCAGATGAAGGTGATTACTGTATTTATGTTGTGTGAACAGCAGTGGGCTAGGGAATTGAGAAGCATTTGATCCATCCAACTTAAGTCTTATTTCTCACACACGTGTCTCTGGCTGCCTTACTGCTGAGACCACAGCAGGAGACAGGAATGAGGAGGTGTGAGTCACATCTTGTTTGTTACAACAGGAAGATGTCCCAGGACCTTTTGAAGGGGAGATGGGGGTGGGGTGATGAATACTTCAAGTTCTGTGAATCAAATATGAATTGAATTGTAATCTGGGCTTTAAGTAGATGCGTGCATAATAAGTGTTAAACAATTCATCTTTCTGTAAGGTGGCAAAAAGTAATTTATTCATTACCGTTTAAGCAAGAAGAGATCTTGTGTGTTTAAAGAGAGAAAAGTTCAGCGTGCTCTGTATTCCATGGCACTGCAAAGAGCCCCGACTGAACGAAAATGCTGAAAGAGGAAAGGAGTGAAGGAAGCTTCAGAGCATCAAACCTTGATTTGGCTTGGGAAATATCATTAATTCTCTTTCAGCATCCAGTTGAGAACTCAAACAGGCTTAATTTAAGGGGTCTTCAGATGAAGAACTGGTAAATTCAGTAAAGACTGATCTTACTTTATGCATCACTTGCATTCCCCAACCTTGTGTAAAGTTAAAAAGTATGCATTAAGCTACAATCTTTTCCCTTTGACTTTCATTATGATTTCACAGATAGGTTTCCTTAAAACCCTGAAATACAATAAAAGCACCATTTAGGCCTTTTATGATTCAGTGCAAGCATTTTACATTTGTCAACATGCAATCTATGAGCCTAACATCCTCCCACAAAACCACAAATAAAATATAAAAATTTTCTATGGAACATTAACACATTCAGGATGAATCACATGTGTTCTCTATTAAAACATGTATATGGCTAATTTTCACTTTACTGCATTTTTTTTTTCTTAACACCATGGGACTTAGTGTATAAGCAGCCATAGTAACCAGGAGAATGCTTCAGGGTTTCAGCCAAACTTATGAGCTGAAGGGACCATATGGAGGAGTTTTCTTGGACAGAATTCAGTTGTACCACTTCACAAGTATTATACTCTACTCATTTGTTATTGCAAAGCAAACACTATGTTGTGTTATAAAGAGATGGTGTGCAGTTCTGTTTTAAAACTTAGTGGCATTCTCTTTAAAATGCTTGAGTCAGAAAATATGTCTGGCTACCTTAACAATTAAAACCAAATCTTTGGCAGAGATCAGATTGCAAAAACTGTTTGCTAAACTAGTTCATGTGTGATCCCAAGCAACTCAATGCAAATGACTTTTAAACTAAGCATTAAAGGAGACACTATTCAAAGACAGACAACTCTGTAAGAAAAAAAAAAAAAAGATCATAATAAGGTATTTACACAATGCAGATTTAGCCTGTTCAAGACTCAGTGTTCTCGCCACAGAAAATGGTGCACACTCAGAACTGAGAATGACCCCACATATAGGATCAGGTCATTCTTTCTAATGCAGAGAAGATGGAGGGAACCAAAATAAAAATGAAACCATGGGAGTATAGGCAGGCAAAGCTATATGCTTTCTATGATAAGTTGCAAGTGCTTATTTGAAGAGGAAACATGGTGCTCAGCCTTGTTATGCGCACACAAAGGCAATGGGGTCATATCTAGACCTGAACTCCATCAGAGACTCACCTCCCTCACACGTGTAAGCACATCTGGGTGTTAAGGATCCTGCACTCAAAGCCAACCGACAGGACCATTGCCTATTAACCATATGAAAATAATCTGTCATAATAAATACTTAGACCTTTGTTGTGTTTTACAAACTGACTCTGTGTATAAATGCTAGACAACTTGAGACCCTAAGGAAAGAATGGCATAAATGGGAAACTGTTTTCTAACTACAGGTTTTTTGAAGCAGACAAATATGATAGTGAACAGATGTACAGTGGCCCACAATGGGAGTTTTATTTGTTTGAATCCTTCTTAAGATAGAATATAGAATTTTCCTGCATACTGGTCAGAGTTTTCTTGTAGGATTTTTAAAGCTAAAATTTAGAGGAGAATCTTGAATGATCTTAAATGGCTCTCATCATTCTTTCTGTTACACCTAGCACAGATTCTAAGAAATCATAATCCAAGGCATTTTCTGTCCACTTATTAGGCTGCAACGATGATAATACTATCTAATGCTACTGAGTAATGTTACTCAGTAATGAGTTGCCAGGCACAATGCAATAAGCCCTTTACATACATGATCTCGGTTAATCCTGATAGCAACCCTCTGAGGTACAGACAGTTATAAGTCTCATCTTACAGATCAAAGCAGTAAGTCACACCAGGGCAGGTGATAGATCTTTGAGAATTTGAATGCAGGTCGGCCTAACTTCACATTCACAGTTTTAACCGTGAAGCTATTTGGAAGTAATACATTACTAGATCTATAAAATGATGAACTTATTCTCTAGGCAGTAATCTTCCCGGCAAACAGATTCCATTTTGCTCCCCACCCTTGCCCATAAAAGCAGTTTAATAATAAATAAGAAGACATTATGTTTTAAAGGTATTTCTTAGACACCACAATGCAATTAGAGTCTGGATGGAAATTGGATTGAATGTTAGTGGCCACATGTGCCTTAAAGCATTGGAAGTAAGCATGGAGGAGGTGCAGTAGAAGAACACTTGGTTGGAGAACAACAGCCAAGGAAGCATAGGATGGTGTCCAAAGTGGGTTGTGGATGTTTCTCCTCTTCTAGTTTCTGCCAACCCCCTTGGGAAGAAAATAAAAGCTCCTCCTCCTTGCAAAGAAAGAAGAGAGTAAAGAAATAGCTAAAAGGTGACCTTAGTGATTCTCTGGCATTAACAGCCATCATAGATAAGAAATTTTATTTCTTCTTCTTTTTTTTTGCAGGTGATATTAAGCCTAATTACAGGGTCTCTAAGTCTAAGCACCAGGGAGTTATATGGTAGCCTAGGGACATTTGATACCCAAACTACCATAAATGAGAAGAAAATGTTAAGCTTTTATGGAAAGCAGAGAAGGAAGGAAAAGAGAGACGGAATTAAGGTTGGTAGTTATTAAGTACCCGAGTGTACTAAGTATTTATAATTTTAATATAATTTTTTAAATAGTGTTCTTAAGGGTATCACTAAAAGTTTTATATAAACCATCAGGTAATGGGAATCTTTCTAGATCAATGCTTTGCTATCTTAATAAAGAGTTATATTTTAACAGGAAATATATACTAGGTTATACCAGGCTACATTTTGAAATTTAGTTGTCTATGTCTTTGAGGAACTTTGGTATTTACACTGCAAGACTCTTAGCCTGGTTACATACTGATAACTATTTTTTTTTCTTGTGGGCCAATCTTATAAACTCCAGCATCATATAAGCCATTGTTTATGAAGATCCATTACTCATCCCTCTCTATATAGATGCATTTAGCTGCAATTTGTATAGCACATGATTCTTAGGATTCTTCAAGAAAGGTAGCAATCTAGAAATATACATGTGCAACATAGTCAAATAAAAAAGCAAATTCACAGATCTGTAGATAAAATGACCAACGTGAGACTGTACTGACTGAATCTGCACAAACTCAATAAAAATATAAGTGAAAAACACATGTTTACAGTTGTATATGCAGCTTTAGGATTTGGGAAAATTGGGGCATTCATTATGTCATAGATGTTGCTCATTTTCATTTGAGAAAATTCTCCATTAATATGCATGATTGAACAAGTGATGATTTGGGCCCCTAGGCTGTATCTCATGATGAGGGTGATGCAGATGACGTAAAACTTTGACAAATGAAGGGAAATCCAGATTTGATCATCACATCAGATCAGAGCTGTAAGCTGTTTCTAAACTCTGAACAGTTCAGATCAATCGGGAATCTTGCTGACATGGAGGAGCCCCAGCTTCTGGTTCTACTAATACGTGTGAAACAGTCAGCATGAAAATGGGCTTTAATTCTAAATCCCATCCCGGGACGGGCTGTTCATTCCTACAGCAACTGGCAGGGCTGCTGGCAAAGGACTGGAACAGGAGTTGGAAATCCCAGCTCTGCCAGTTACTAGCTGTAGGATCTTAGTGAATTCGTTAACGTCTTTGATTTCATTGTTTACAATCTTTAAGACTGATAAAACAGTACCTGTCCTGTGCAATTTACAGGGCTGTTCGTACATCAAATGAAAATGAATGTGAAAGTTTCCTGAAAGCTGTAAATCAGATTTGCACTGAACTTCACAGTTAACCTGCCTGGAGAATAAAGATTAGATACCATAACATGGCCCTCAAGGCCCCGCACCATTTAATCTCATTCCGTGTATCCTACCTCAGTTTCCTTGCTATCTAGCCATACATCCTCTGCTCTAGTGACCTGAATCAAGTTACCATTTTCTACCATATGAAAGCTATGCATTCTGTGTTATTGTATTTCACATGCACAATTTATGCATGTATCATTCGATCATTGTAGCTCTTAGAGACAGAATAGGGATTGCTTCTAATTAGCAGTGAAGGGTAGAAAGAAGCAAATTGCACAAATCCCATGCAAATAGTAACTGGTGGAGACAGGATGTGGGTCCAGATTCATCTCTTAGGGTTGTCTCACGTAGAAAGTTTCTTCATGACTCTCCTCCAGAATAGGTGGTAACGCCCAGAGGGCATGCCTACATACTGCCTGGTGCAGAGCTTTGCACAAAGTATGAGTCAATAAAAATGAGTGATACAGAAATGAACTGTGAGAGCTGAGTAACAGCCAGGTTTTCCTTATAGAGTGCAGGGCTAGTGGGAATGCGAGTATTATGGAGTGAGTTGTGTCCCTCTCCTGTCATATTCCTAAGGTGAAGCCCTAGCCCCCAGTATGATTGTATTTGGAGATGGGGATCTTAAGAGGTAATTAAGGTTATGTTTAGTAATCTAGAAGATAAATAAGGTTAATAAGAGATAAGATTAAAGTTATAGTAAATAATGTTATAAAAGGTAATTATGGTTGAAGCCCTAATCTGATAGAATTGATCATCTTATATGAAAAGGAAGAGAAAAATCTCTCTCTCTCCCCATTCTTTACCATGTGAAGACAAGGGAGAAGGCAGCCATTTGCAAGCCGGGAAGACAACCCTCAGCAGAAACCCATGGTATTAGTCCATTTTCACACTGCTGATAAAGACATACACAAGACTGGGCAATTTACAAAGGAAAGAGGTTTAATGGAGAACTCACCATTCCACCTGGCTGGGGAAGCCTCACAATCATGGTGGAAGGCAAGGAGGAGCAAGTCACATCTTATGTGGATGGCAGCAGGCGAACAGAGAATGAGGAAGATGCAAAAGCGGAAACCTATGATTAAACCATCAGATCTCATGAGACTTAGTCACTACCATGAGAACAGTACGGGGGAAACTGTTCCCATGATTCAGTGAGCTCCTACTGCAACCCTCCCACAACACCTGGGAATTATGGGAGCATAATTCAAGACGAGATTTTGTTGGGGACACAGAACCAAACTATATCATCCACCATGCTGACACTCTGATCTCAAACTTCTGACCTATAGAACAGAAATTTCTCTTGTTTACACAACCTCATCTATGGTTGTTATGGCAGCCTGAGCAGACATGTTACACCTGGGGTAGGTGGTGGACTGAGTCTGCGATGACCCACCTCATAGGTTGAATGACTTGATTTCTCATTCCTGGAAATATTTCCTTCATCATAGTCATAAAAGTGATCATGTCAAAATAATCTTTAGAACATGCTGAAAAGGCTCCACTCTAGCTCAGGAGGTATGGGAGAGATTTACCCATGTCAGCTATTACAAATAGATCCAAAAGGAAGTCTCAAGTACATTTTAAAAACACATTGAACTAGATTAAAATTAAAATGCAATGTGTCAAAATTTGTGGGACACAGTTAAGGCAGTGATGAAAGGGAAATTAACAACACCACATGCTTATATTAGAAAATAATATAATTCTCAAATCAACAGTCTATGCTCCCAATTCAAGAAGCTAGAAAAAGAAGAGCACAATGAACTAATAGCAAGCAAAAGAAAAGATACAATATATAGAAAAAAAACAATGAAATTGTAAACATAAAGACAATAGACTAATTTAATTAAAACAAAGAGCTAGTTCTTTGAAAAGATCAATAAAATTGACATACCTCTAACTAGAGTGACAAAGGAAAAAAAAAAAGAAAATGCAAATTACAAATATGAGAAAGGAAACAAGAAATGCTATGGACCATTCAACCATCAAAAGAATAATAAGGGAACACTGCAAACAATTCTACACATATATATTTAACAATGTAGATAAAATGGGCCAATTCCTTGAAAAACACAAACTACCACAAGTCAAACAATATGAAATAGGTAATTTGAACAGTCCTATAACTACTAAGACAATTAATTTGCCATTAAAAACTCCCCCCAAAGAAATCTCCAGGCCCAGACGGCTTTACTGAAAAATTCCACCAACCATGTAAAGAATTAATACCAATTATGTACAAACAGAAGAGGTACAATTTCCTTTTTATTATTTATTTATTTATTTATTTTAGAGAAAGAAGGAGTCTCACTATGTTGCCCTGCTATCCATGAAAGGATGTCTGGTATACATTTTTTTTTAATGGAGTCTTGCTCTGTCACCCAGGCTGGAGTGCAGTGGTGCAATCTTGGCTCACTGTACCCTCCACCTCCCGGGTTCAAGCGATTCTCTTGCCTCAGCTTCTCAAATAGCTAGGACTAGTGGCACACTGCTGTGCTGGTTTCCAATTCATTTTATGAAGCTAGTATTACTCTGAAACCATAACCAGACAGAGACAGTACAAAACAAAAACAAAACTCCAAATCAATATCCCTACTGAATATAAATGCAAACATCTTTAACAAATATTGCCCAATAGAATTAAGCAATATAAAAAGAATTATATGCTATGATTAACTGAGAGCTATTTCAGGGATGCAAGGCTGGTTCAATATTAAAATGATCAATCAATATAATATACCATATTGACAAGCTAAAGAAGATAAATCACATAATAATATCAATTCATGAAGAAAAAGCAACAGATAAATTCAACTCATTCATGATTAAAACTCAGAAAAGTAGGTAGAGAGAGAGGAACTTCTTCAACTTGATAATCTACAAATAAAACTCTATACAGCTAACATTATATGTAATAGCAAAAGACTGATTACTTTCCCTCTGAGATTTAAAGCAAGATGTCCATGCTAACAACTGCTATTCAATATGGTACTAGAAGTTATAGTCAGGGCAATGGGGCAAAAAATACATAAATAACAAATGAACAGAAATAAAAGACATATATATCAGAAAGGAATAAATAAAGCTGTCTCTATTTCTAGAAGGTGTAGTTGTCTACATAGAAAATCCATACTTAATCAACAAAATACTTCTATAACTAGTAAGTGAATTCAGCAAGACTGCAGGATACAAGGTCAATATACAAAAATTAATTGTATTTCTATATACCAGCCATGAATACTGAGACATCAAAATTAAGAATACAGTAAGATTTATAATTACTCAAAAATAATACTTAGGCATAAATCTAACAAAACCTGTACAGAATTTGTGTACTGAAAACTGCAAAATGCTGATGAAACAAATCAAAGATCTAGATAAATGAAAAGAATACCAAGTTCTTGGATTGGAAGTCTTAATATAGTAAAGTTGTCAATTTCCCCAAAATCGATATATAGGTTTGTAACAGGATGAAGAACAACCACTCAAAGATAACAGGTTCTAATCCCAATAGTGCTTTATAAGGAAAAGAGGTCTTCACAGATATGGTTAAATTAAAGATCTTGACAAGGGGGTATTATCCTAGATGATCCAGGTGAGCCCTACATTCAATCACAAGTGTCCTTACAAGAGAGAGGCAGTTGGCAATTGTACAGAGATTATGCAGAGATTATGATGTAAAGACAGGCAGAGATTGGAGTGATGTGGCCAAGGGATGTCAGCAGCTACCAGGAACTGGAAGAGGCAAGGAAAGAATTATCCCTGAGAGCCTCTTGAGGGAAAACGGCTCTGCTGACACTTTGATTTTTAACTTCTGCCCTTCAGAACTCTAAGAGAATACATTTCTATTGTTTTATTTTTTTTATTTTATTTGAGACAGTCTCACTCTGTCACCCAGGCTGGAGTGTGGTGGCATGATCTTGGCTCACTGCAACTTCCGCCTCCCTGGTTCAAGCGACTCTCCTGCCTCAGATTCCTAAGTAGCTGGTATTACAAGTGTGCACCACCATGCCTGGCTAATGTTTGTATTTTTAGTAGAGACAGCGTTTTACCATGTTTGCCAGGTTGGTCACAAACTCCTGAACTCAAGTGATCTGCCCACCTCGACCTCCGAAGTTCTGGGATTACATGCATGAGCCACTGCACCCAGCCACATTTCTACTGTTTTAAATGACCAAGTTTGTGGTCGTTTGTTACAATGGCCACAGGAAACTAATAGAAGGTTTAACATAATTCCTATCAGAATCCCAGGAAGTTTTTGTGAAAAAGGAACTAGAATAGCTAAAACACTTCTGAAAAAGAAGAATAAAGTGGGAAGAACTGCTTTACCTGATTTTAAGATGCTATATAGCTGTAGTAATCAGGACATGTAGTGTTGGGGGAGGGATATACACATAGATCAATGGAATGATACGAGAACATAGAAACAGAACCAGAGAAATATGTCCATATTCTCCAAAAAGGTACAAAAGCAGCTTAATAGAGGAAGGACAGGCTTGCAGCAAATAATAAATTGTCTTGGAGCAATTGAACATCCAGAGGTAA
>NW_016107495.1:3371870-3372948 GCF_001604975.1 Cebus imitator
AAATAAAAAGAAATAAAAGAAGAATTCTGACTTGTCACCTTAGGTCAGAATTTTTAGTTAATAAAAGTTAACTCAAAATGAATCATGGACTTAAATGTAAGATGTAAAATTATAACACTTTTAGAAAAAATATAGGATAAAATTTTGAGGAAGTAGGGCAAGGTAAAGAGTTCTTAGACTTGACACCAAAAACACTATCTATGAAAGGAAAATTTGGTAAATTAGATTTCATCGAAATTAAAACTTTTGCTCTGCAAAAGATCCTGCTAATAGGATGAAAAGATAAGCTGCAGACTGGGAGAAAATATTTACAAACCACACTTCTGAGAAAATACTCGTATCTAGAATACATAAACGCAGAACTCAACAACAAGAAAAGTCAAATTAGAAAACAGGCAAAATATTTAAAGAGACAGTTTATCAAAAAGGATAAACAGGTGGAAAATAAATACATGAAAGATGTTAAATGTTGTTAACTATTAGGAAAGTGCAAATTAAAACCACATTGAGCTGTCACCTCACAGCTATCAGTATGGCTATGATAAAAAGTGACACCACCAAATACTGAAAAGGATTCGGAGAAACTTTATCACTCCTACATCGCTGATGGGGGCAACGTGGCACAGCCACTCTGGAAAACCGTTTGGCAGCTTCTTATAAAAGTAAGCATGCAATTACCACAAGACTCAGCAGTTGCTCTCCTGAAAATTTATTCCAGAGAAATAAAGACATATTCACACAAAAATCTGTACACAAATATTTAGAGCAATTTTATTCATAATCATCCCAAACTGGAAACCCAGATGTTCTTCAATGGATGAATGGTTAAACAAACTGCGGTACCTCCATATCATGGAATATCACTCAGCAATAAAAGAAATGAATTATTGATATGTGTGAAAACTTAGATATATCTCCAGAGAATTTATGGTGAGCAAGAAAATCCAAGTTCAACAGGTTATATACCTTATGACTCCATTTGTATAGCATGTTTAAAATTGCAAGATTGCAGAAATGGAGAAGAGATTAGTAGTTTTTAGAGGTTAAGGAAGTGATGAGAGTGGAGGAAAGTAGATGT
>NW_016107495.1:3374226-3410783 GCF_001604975.1 Cebus imitator
ATAAAATGCAGAGAATGAGGCTACTTCACAAATCAGCCTGTGTGAAGGACATACATGGCATCCTGTGTACAGCACATGTGGACCACATGGCTGCTCCTGCTTCTCTTGGACAAACAAATAAATGCCAGCTTCATTTAAAGCAAATAAAGTTTCCACAGCAATACTGGACACTTTAGGAGAATTAGAAAGTAGCTGAAATTATAAAGTGTTTGCCTAAGGAAACACTTTAATTCTGACCTTATAGTAGAAGACCTCATGCCAACAGAAATCTAGCTTTCGCACAGAATTTCAGGACAGATTACCGGGCTCATATTTAGCCACTCCCCAGAAAGTGATTTGGGTCCTGAATGGAGGCCGGCATCACTCACACTTCCGGGTCACCTGAGGATAGCTTCAGCAAGAGATCAGGAACAAATCCACCTTTGTAAGCTGTTCCAGAGGGTTCCTCTTCTAGGAAACCTGCTGTGTCCTTGTGTGGTGGAGAGACACCCATGCCAGCAGGGCTCCTTCTGTACTTTGCCCCTGCCAGGACCACCCACAGATAGAAACCCTCTGCAAGTTAAAGGGGGCGTATCTCAGAGCCTCATGCATTTCTTTCTTTCATCTATCTCCTTGCCCTATTCCATTAAGCATTTGAGTAAACTTAAAAGAATTTGCACTCTAAAATAAAAAGTTACAAATTATCTAATAAATTGAGATCAGGGAGAATATATTTAGAATAGGAAATCAAAACCAGGGCAACGTTACATTGCCAGGTGTGCGAGCTATAGGTTTCTACAGTTAAGAAAACTGAGCAGAGACTGTGACTCTGAGCTTTCTGGCAGCCAAAGCTAAGAGAGAAAAACATGGTTCATGAATTCAGTGAACATAAGGCAAACACTCCCCAGTTTCCCAAGGAAGCAAAGCTCTCCCTGACATTTAAATCTACAAGAGACATTTCTTAGGTGTGTCTTTCCGTAGGGAACAGGGAGTGCTGTAGTGAACAGCATCTTCAACAACGTCCTATGAAAGTTCAGGTCCAGGGTTTGCACGGTTTCATCCACGTACCCCCCTCAAGTAACACTGCCATCACAGTTCTGGGAAACCTAGATCAAATGTACTGGGTCTTCATGTTCAACTTAGGGATAAAATATGTTTTAATCACTTAAAGTTTTTTAAACATATGGTGGAAGGGTAGGAGGGATGCAACTGCAGCAGAGGCAGCTCAGCACCTAACTCTGGGAATCAGACAGAGGGAGGCCCAGTGCCTTCAGCTCCCCCTCTGTCTCTGTGATTCTGTATTACAATTTCAGTGCCTTGTGGATTCTCAGTCATTCATCTCCTCAGTAAACAACTATTAAGCATTTCCTATGTGCCAGGTGATATAGTTTGTATATTTGTCCCCAGTGAAATCTCATGTTGAAGAGTAATCACCAATGTTGGAGGTGGGGCATTGTGGGGAAGTGACTGAATCACAGGGGGTGGAATTCTCATGAGGTGTTTAGCACCAGTTTCTTGGTGCTGTTCTCATGATAGTGAGTGAGTTCTTACAAGCTCTGTTTGTTGAAAAGTGTGTGACACCTTCTTCCTGCGATTTCTCTCTTGCTTCTGCTCTGGCCATGTGATGTGCCTGCTTCCCCTCTGCCTTCCTCCATGATTGTAAGTTTCCTGAGGACAGAAGCTGAGCAGGTACCAGCATCATGCTTCCTGAACATCCTGCAGAACATTGAGCCATTAAACCTCTTTTCTTCTAAATTATCCAGTCTTAGGTACATTTTTATAGCAATGTGAAAATGGCCTAATACATCAGGTACGTGTTTGTTGAACAATAGGGAGTTAGTTTTGAAAGACAGCTATGTCCTTTGGGGGTGACTATTAGTGGGAGAAGAAAGATACAAAGCAAGTAATTACAGGTGTACGCACTGCTACCAACGGTGAAGTGCCAGGATTATGGAAGTGGTCCGTATGGGGTATTGAATTAGTCAGGTAGTGAAGGAGAAATAGACATTTAAGCAGAGATCTGAAGGATAAGAAGTAAACAGCTGGGGAAAGAGAATAATGAATAGAAAGAAGAGCATGTACAAATCCCCTGAGAGAGGTATTAGAACATTCCAGAAACTGGAGATGTCAGGACATTCCAGAAGCTGAAAACAGTATGGTGCTTGGTAGGGGCATGATGGTGAGGGGCAGAGGAGCAACGGTTCTCAATGGGGCTGCTCCAGGAAGTGGCACACTTCATTAAGGGCTGGAAAGCTTTGCCAAGGATTTGTGTTTTATCCTAAAATAAATAGGCAGATATTGGCAGGTTTCAAGCAAGGGAATTTTAATGCCAGTTCACAGTTCTGATGATCACTAGTTGCTGTGTGAAAAAAAAGGATAGGAAGATGACAAGAGTGGAGTCAGGGGGGCCGCAGTCTTTCTAGGATTAGGTTATCTGAGCAGGAGGTGGGGGGGGAGGCAAGAGTATTGAATGAACAATAATAGGTCAGTACCAGGAAAGAAAAGATGACCACAGTGGATGATCCTGAAAAACAACCCAATCGCCTGTGAGTGAACCACTCCAAGTCTGGTACATTGTGAGTCGTGTCTGCTGAACACAACAGCCCCTGGGAAAAACAGGGGCCCTGAGACAGACACTAATAACAATGCAAAGTCATTCATGCTTTTATTGTTCAATTATAATCAGTCCACTCATCTTGGTAATAATAATAATGACGTGTTTGAATAACATAATTGCTTAATAGCCATTCCTTACCACCACTACCACCACCCCCTACTATTAGGACAAAACTAAAATAATTTAGAGTATTTGTCATTCTAAAAGAGGCAGAAAAAATTGCTTTGCTCTGCTAGTAGCTTTTAAGAAATAAATTACATACAGGATCCAGTTATTTCTGCGGCTTTAAAGGGAAACCTCACTTGAGGCAGCAAAATGTATAAGGGTTATCCTTTCAGGAAAACTCCTTTCATATGAACAGAATCTCTTCTTTATGGAATTCAAGTAGTCTCTGGGCCTCAGTTTTGCCATCCCTAATGGGGGATCAGACTACTTCGCGGTTTCCAAACCCAGGTATACATAAGAATGAGCTGGAAGTTTACCAAAAATTTACTGGTTTGGGCTCCACCCATGACTTTCTGTGTGTGAAGCCTGAGAATTTGTATTCTGAGGTGCTCCCAAGTGATTATAATGATCAGCTGGGACTGTGAACCACTGGCTTGGATGAACTCTCAGGTTCCTTCTTTCTTCAAAAGTCTTGGACAGTGCTTTGCAGTGTGGTCCGCCTGGGAGCTTGTTAGACATGTAGAATCTCAGCCCCACCCCAGGCCCACTGAAGCAGAATTTGCTCTTTCAATAGGAATCCTGGAAGACTTGGAGGTACATGAAAATTTGAGAAGTTCTAGTCTAGAACTCTACGTTTCACATAGGCACCTTATTTCCTATAGTTCAGGAAAGCTTGGCAGTTGGAGAAGAAACCAACTTTCCAGCAGAAGCAGAGCAACTCAGTGGCTGAGCTTCGAATGCAATTCGATTGTCCTTTATCAGCAAGGACACAATGCCTCTCTCTCAGCCATAAATAAGCTCAGAGAAAAGAAGCCGAATCAGCAAAGGTAAATCAAGTCCTGAATTGTGCTGGCTCATGCATATATTGGAAGACAAACAAAAAAGGAAGCACTAAAATCTCATACATATTTCTTTAAAATATATAAATAGTAGATAATCAGAGGTCAACTTCAAATCTGGGTCTGCATAAATTTCTTCTCAGGGGTATTATATATCCTCCTCCCTTTCAACTTCCTTTTTCACTGGGTCCTTCTCATCCTGAGCTACATTCTGCAGTTTCTCTCCTGTCTCAGACTCGACCCTCACTAGTCAGCTCGTCTTTAAAAAAAGAAAAAAGGCAAATCAAAATAAGCTACAACAAAAACCTGTTATAATTTCTTCCGTTAGTACTACATGGATAAACGCCAAATCTCTTTCCATATTTACCTCTCTACTTGAATTTAAACTCAGTTTGCCTACTGTCTTCAGAAATTGTTTCAGTAACTGTCATTTAGTCATTCATTCAGCCAACATTTATTGAGCACCTACTTAGTTTGGTATCGCAAGTATCATACTACGTGAGATTAAATCCAACCTGCCTCTTCCCTCTGGGAGCTCAGAGTTTATCAGAGATTTAAACTTCGGGAATAATAATAACACATAATAGGAAGTGAGAAGTGAAGATTTAAAAGAGACAGAGATAAAATGGTATGGGGGAAAGCCAAAGAAGATCATCTTTTTGGCTGGGGAAAAATAAATAATGGTTTCTTGGGGGTCATGGTGGGTTTGAAATATGCATTGAAAAGTTAAAATAATATGGGCAGGTGTTACAGTTTCCAGGGCTGGTACTGGAAAGATACATCACCAGGAAAGGGAATAGCATCTGCAAAGGCAAAGTGGTTTCCACACACAGTATGGGAACAGCTGAATATAACAAAGTTGGCTTGAGTAGCCCCTGCATGAAGATAAGTAATTCAAAAATATGTTGGAAAGATTGTGGAGGGTTTTAAATTTTAAGCTAAGAAATTTGAGCTTTATTCTCTAAGCAATAGGGACAACCAAAAACTTTCTCACTAGAGCAGTGACACAGCCAAGCCTGTGCTTTTGGAGGAAAATACTCGTTAAGACAACTGGACACTGAAAACTCAGAGGAAAGGCATCGTGAAAGGTTTGGCGGAGGGCAATGAGGACCTGAGACAGGAGTGAGCAAACAGGAGGGAGGCTATTTATAACTGTGGCTCTGTGTTATAACTGAGGCCCTCTTCTCCGGGCCAGCTCAGAGCAATCAGGTTAGGGAGGGGAGGTAATGGGCATGCTATAAAGATAAAAATCTAGTAGTTTTCTGCTTTCCTTCAGTATTTTACAGGTAGAGCTGCGTCTAGCTCTCCCTGTGGTTTCAGAAACACAGAGATCATAGTCATGTTGGTGTGTCATTGTAAGAGCAGAACAAATCCTAAATATCTTTTCAAATTAAAGTTTTTTCCCCCCCACTCTCCAGGGAAAGCAGCAACTTCTCCATTCACGTAGGAATCCAATTGCTAGCCATTATGTTTGCTGATAATTTAGAGAAGTTTATATCCCTAGCAACCAGATATGCTCAGTTTATCTCCGATGGAAGACCTTAAAAAAGCAAAAGCTCAACCTTTACTAGAAACAGTTTCCTAAAAGTGCTTATTCAAAACGGCAAGTTTTAAAAACAATTCATGCATGCATCATGTCTTAAATAGAAATTTCAATTAGTTTCAGAAAATCAGAATTAATTATAATTGCCCTGACTTACTTGGTTCATTCCCCTAGGAATATCTCATAAATATTCAGTGTGTTTAGGTTTCACTGGCTCCGGGCGCAAGGACCCCAGGCCAAGTACCCAGTCTCAATTCTCCATAGGGTCCCCCAGATCCCACAGTCTTAGAGGCCTTGGAGGCCTCCCAAATCCAAGACTGCCCAGAAAGACCCAGGCCCAGTCCTCGAGAGAAGTAAACTAAAAAATAAGAGCCTTTACTTTTTCTCTATTTTGTAATATTTTTGCTACCACCAGGTGGTAGTAGGTAAGCTCCTCTATGAGAAAGGTGGAGTTATCAAAGTGTAAAGGCTCAGTTTCAGGAAATTACCAAAACAAACTCTGTTTAATAAGAATCTGGAAAACTTAATTGAATAGGATCAATATGACCCACGGAACAGAAACAAAACTACAAATATGAACGAACTGTCGTTCCTTGTGGGAAAATTCAGAAAGTGTGTGTTCTGTTGTTTTCAACAACAAACGAACTTGGTTTCTTTCATATGAGACCCAATGGTCAGCTTGAGGAATGTCCCGCATTTTCACCCACATTTTTCTCAGATTCCAAATACTCTCATGGTACCAGTTTCATGAAAAGAATAAAGCATACTCCATTAGAATCATCATAAAAATCTTACCGTTTTAGAGCTAGCAGGAGCATTTTCGCTTTACAAACGTGGAAACTGGCCCTAGGGGAGTTGCATGGTGACTCGGTAGAATGGACAAGCGCCCAGCAATACCTCCCCCACCCACGCTTTTGCCCCCACCCTGTGCCACGGCTGCTCCTAACAAGGAGTGTGTTGTTCTATCCAGTGGTCAACCCTCAGCCCTCAGATGCTCTTCCTTGGCATGGACAGCATTTACCCACAGCGGGTCACTCCCCACCCATGCTTTCTTCACCTGACTTCCGGGGCACAGGGCTCTCTTGGGTTTCTTCCTACCTCATCCTTTCTTTGTTCACCTTTACTGGCTCCTCCTCATCTCCCCAGGATGCTAACGTTGGAGTTCTGTGGGGCCCAGCCTTCGGTCTTCTACTCTTTGTTAGCTATAGTCATTCATTCCCTTGGGAGATGTCCTTTAGTCTCATCTCCCCAGTGAACAACTCCCTGGATTTGTATCTTCAGCCAAGACCACTGCCCTGAGATCCAGGGTCCTTCATCTCTCTTCCTTCTTAAGATCTCCACTTGGGCATTGCTATGGATTGATGATTCCAGTTTCCCACATTAGAACCTAAATTCATGAGTCACTGACACAAATGTGATCTACCTGTAGTCATTTATAATCCCCATTAGTTGCAACTTTATCCGCCCAGGCCAAAACCATTGCAGTCACTTTTGTTTCCCCCCACCACCCTCTCTCAGATTCTATGTCCAAGTCATTGGCTCTGCCTTGAAAACACCACTCCTTACCATCTGCCCTGCCAGCCTTGCATACAAGTTATCTTTTTTCTTGCTTAGTTTCTTGAACATGCTTCTATACATCTACCTTGTTTCGCCATAGTCTCAACTTGACAGCTAAAGGGGTCCTTTTAAAACTTGCATTAGAACATGCTACCCCTTTGCTCCATAGCCTCCAAAACCTTCCATTTCTCTAAGAATGTAAGCCGAAGTGCTTATGATGTTTCCAAGGCCCTGACAGCCTGCCCTGAAGCCTCCTTGACCTCATCTCCTGCCATTCTCCTCCTGGCTTACTCTGCTCTAGCCACATGGTCTTCTTGCCATTCCCGAATATCCCAGGCATTCTCCTGCTTCAGAGACCATGTGGTCACTACTCCCTCTGCCTGGTCAGTCCTTGCAAGATGGCTGTGAGGCTCATTTTCTGACCTCCTTCAAGTCTCTGTTCAAATGTCTCCCTCACACAAGGTTTTCCTGACCACCCTTTCAAAAACTGCACTCCACCACTCCCGCCAACCTGGCTTTATTGTCCTTTATAGCACTTACTTACTTTCAACATATTGTATATTTTACTTATTTTTTTCTGTTTCTTCCTATAAGGATATAAGCATCAAGAAAGCAGGGATTGATGTTGGCTGTGTTCAGTGACGGGTCTCTGTGTATAAACAAGTTCCTTGCATCATTGTATTGAGTCAATGTGTGTTGAATAAATAATTGTGGTGTGAATGAACGGATGAATGAATGGATGAATCCAAGTCTAGTTTCCTTGTACCATAATATATGGCTCCTCTTCCAGTTTCGCATTCTTCTGGGCTTGGCAAAATCAGTTTCAAATACAAGTGCTCCTAGTAATGAAAGTTACGTTAGAGAATTCAATACAGCAATGAACTTCTGCCATCACTTCTGTATTGTGGCATGTAAGGTTTGTTCTCCAAGAGTTGTTTGTATCTCCTTAAGTGCTATACTTATGGTGCAGATGAGCTGCCACTAGGTAGAAATCTGGGTGTTCAGTTAGGAGCTCTGTGTCTCTAATCTGTCTCTTCTTCCCCTACATATCGCCCTAGGCCAGGCACACGTGGTCTCCTGTTAGGTCACTTGCATCAGCTTCTCAGTTGGTTTCCCCATTCTCAGTCTTTCTCCCCTAATTCCCACCTAACAAGAATGATCTATCTCGGTAGCCTGCAATCTTTCATTTCTAGTGGCCACCCCTTTGTAATTGCAGGCAGACTCATATATAGAACAGAGCATCTATATTTGAAGCTCTTTCTTTCACCCCACCTCAACGCAGCCTGTGAAGAAGCCTCCAGAACGCAGAGAGCTGTAGAATGAAGTTCATATTCCCCTGATCAATCCAGTACATATTCTTGGCTTGAACACCCCTTTTCACACAAACTATCAAGGGTTCTCGATCGCATAGAGAAGTACTTCATCTACCGTAGTCATCCAGGTACCACCTTCATGATTTTTGCCACAGTCACATGCCTCTCTATTTCCCTAGTATTTTTCTTAAAATCAACTCATATTTATAAACTTAAATTTAGTTTAGGGAATCTAAATCATTATTGTCACCATCATAAACTAAAACCCAATGTGTCATTCATTATGAATAGAAGAGGATATTAAAATTAAATATATAGCGATTCAAATGACAAAGCTACCCTGTTCATCTGTAAGTATGCACCACACTGCAGGGAAACACTGCCTGGAGAATAAAGCTGCAGCTTCTTACCTGGTTTGTTCAACCCTCTGCATGAAGAGGGAAATTCTTAAGGTTCTCTGCATGCTGTTTTGCACCTCACTGACTACTTATGCAGTTCCCTTGGCCTGAAATGCCTACAGCAATTAATTTAGTGTTAGGTTTAAGCATTTTTTATTTTTATTAAAGTATTACACATAAATGACTTGAAAAATCAATTAGCACTCTAGGCTTATAACAAAACACAACTGCCCCTCCCTCCTAATTCTCCCTTCCTAGAGTATATACTTTCAATTCTTTTTTAAAATAATTGTGATGAAATATGCATAACATAAAATTTACCATTTTACTCATATTTAAGTGCATAGTTTGGTGGTATTAAGTACATTCACAGTCCTGTGCAACCATCCTCAGGACTCTTTTCACCTTTTAAAGCTGAAACTCTGTGCTCATTAAACACTAATTCACTCCCCACTCCCTCATACCCCTAGTCTCTGGCAATCACCAATCTACTGTGTGTCTTTATGAATTTGACTACTCTAGTTACCTTATATAAGTGGAATCATACAGTATTTGTCCTTTTGTGACTGGCTGATTTCATTTAACATAATTATTTCAAGCCTCACTCATGTGGTAGTATGTAACACTTGCAATTCACTCCAGCACTTTCTTTTGTCATTATGCTAGGGATTCTCTTTTCCTCTCTTCTGAAATGGATTCTCTGTCTCCTGGAGCTCATGTTTTCCTATTCTTTGTTTTATTCCCTTATTTTGATGTGGTATATCCTTCAGTAACTTTTTAAGAAAGATGCATAACAGGCACATATTTTGAGACTTTGCATGTGTAAAAAAATCCTTATTTTAACTTCACATTTAACAATAGTTTGGCTGGGTATGAAATTCTAAATTGGAAATTATTTTCCATTCGAATTTTGAACACATTTACCAACTGACTTCTAGGTCCCCAAATTGCAGATGTTAAGGCAGATGCTATTCTGATTTCCTGTCATCTGTATATGATCTACATTTTTTTCTTTTGCAAGATATACAGTTTTTTTTTATTTTCTAGTACTGTAAAGTTTTATAATTATATGCTATTGTATATGTCTTTTATAGAGTGCAATTCAATTATGCTGAACATTTTCTGAGGTTGCAATGTGTGTGTGTGTGAGAGTGTGTATGTGAGAGAGGGAGAGAGAGGAAAAAATGTGTGTGTGTATGTTTGTGACAGAGTATGTATGTGAGTGTGTGTTTCATGTTTATTTCTGCTGCCCGTATTGACTCTGAGACCCTCACCCCACTCTCTACTGACCCTTTGTTTTAATTTGCTTTTTAGTTTCAGTCACTGTGCTTTTGGTTAGAACTGCTACCATCAAATATCTGTTGATCTTTGGTTGTTCTTTCTTTATGAAAAATTCAAAGCCAATTAGAATTTCTATGTGCATAGATAAGGGCTGTTGCCTTGTAAGCCTCATAGCAGAGTGATTGGGCCGGGACCTAATCATTGAATGGAGGATTCTCCATGGCAATAACAGATTTTTCTCTTGGGCTTGCCAGTCTCCTTGAGGAATAATCCCCTTTATTTCCTGAGTAGGGGGATGTATGCCTGACTACAGTGTTCTGAAGTCTGGGAGAGGAGCAAGCTGGGACATCTCAGTGTTCAGGATGCAGACTCTTCCTTAACCTCCCAGTGGTTAGTATGGTACACACCCATGCCCTCACCATTGCCTGCCTTGTAGACTCTGTCCTTACATTCCATTTGGGGTCCCTCTATTCTCTCCCTCAGCTGACTCACCTCTGTCCTCCAGCCCTTACTTGGGCTTACCATGGCCTGCTTTGCTCCCTGGCTAGCCCTCAGATCAGACATGGTATCCCTAATATTCTTTTCATAAACTCATGATTTTTGTCTTTCACATAAGAAAGACAGCATATGTGTAGACTCCAAAATCTATGCAGAGGACAGAGACCCTTTGGGAATCAAACTCCACATCCTTAGAACCACGAGAGAGGGAAGGAAGAAGGACAAGTGTCTAATCCATGCCTTCCAGAGTTTCAGACCCCTGGCTCTAAGATACTAAGTAACAAGAGATTGAAGGTGAATATTAGGGAGTATTTTACACTGAAGCAAGCCTTCAAATGGTTATATACAAAATAGATGCTCCAAAGAAACATATTAAGATGAACTGAACATATGGATAGGTCAGCAGGTATAAAAGCCTCAATCTTCTAATCCTGAATTGGTCTTTCCAGTGATCAGACCTTATCCTGAAGCTACCTAGGGGCTGCCAGTCATCAGTCAATCATTAGCACACAAAAATGCATCGCTTTGGAATTTCTAAGGATTGTTAGGACTTGAATGCCAAGAAATGGGATAAAAAAACTAAACATATTACACAATATCACACTAAGAAACTTTCATTACGGAAAAGGGTAACTCTCTTAAAGGCAGCTTATTACTGGCAGGAAGATTTGGAGTCTTAAGATGTCTCGGGGCTTCACTAACAATTGACGTCTAGTACTTTTTGATGAAGCACTGTCTCGCCTTTTACACTGCCTTTAGTTTCTAACCTAATCTTATTTGGCATGATTCTCTAAGACATACCAAACAGAGTTTTCAGGTTTCTGTGTTTTCTGGTATCTGGATATGTCTGACTTACTTAAGAAGTTTCACACAGTGACAGTAACCATACCCCATGAGGTCTCCATGTTAACAGAGCTTAAATGTTTGCCACCCCCTCAGGCTCTTTGGGTGATGATTCAACCAAAGGGAAAATGGCAAGTGAACATTTGTGCCCCCTCCCTTTCTGACTCCAGAGCATTGCAGTAGGGCTACTTTTAATGTGCTTGGCAACAATGAGCTCTTGAAGCTGCAACAGCTGCACAATGCTGATGCTCTCCAGATGCACCAAACGAATTAAATCATGCGATAATTCAATTGGAAAATTGGGTGTAATTATGGAGAATGCAGAGTCTGCTAGTCGCCGCATGGTGACTTGAAGTTCTTGAAACAACAGTGCTGAGGGCTGTTCAGAGAGTATGTGGCATGCACGGAAACTGATACGGGTGTTTGCAGAGATCTCAGCCCCCTCTCTGACAATGATGGAATTACCCAACCCTGTACTCAGTTAAGAGCTTTCTGAGTGTCACCAAAAGAATCTCCTTTGCAACTTCAAAGCTTCTCACATCCAGACGACTCTTTCTGACTTGATAGTGGGGTCTGTGCTTTGAGTATATGCTGATTGAGAACGTGTAAGACAGGCAAGGGCTGGAATCCCTAAGGACCAGTGATCCAAATGTTAATTTAAAGAGCTAGTTAAGTAAGGGAACCATAAATTATGATACCTTTCACATTCTGTTTTAACTAAAACACACACACACACATACACCAATCTCTTGATGTAGGGTCATGTCCAAGGTCAGTGTATTCTGGGTATTATCTTTCTCACATTTATCACATCCTTAATGCATTGGTTATAATTTTCAGTTTGGGTTTATGTAACAGGGAATAAGAACCTAAAGAGATTTGAGGAGGAGTTTTAATAGCATCTTCTCAGAAATATTATATTTTTCTCCCCAAACTCTGAGAGTTACCCAGTTCAAAGGCTTTTGTGTGCCGCTTTGCAGTTATGCCTTGTACAACTCCAGGGGGCGTCAGCCACAGGGTACCCCTTGGAGTCGTGCAGTGACCACCTGAGAGTCATTCTCAGGGGCCCTGCCTCATCTAGCAGCAACTTCTTTTTTAGTGGCTTGCCTTTATTGAATCTTTCTGCAGCATTCAACTGAATTTTCATAGAAACAATAGCTCTCTCCTTGCATTGGAATTGAATCTTGTAATTACCATAAATATCTTTTAGAACAAATACAACAGCCTCTTGGGAAGTGAGCATCTTAACTGGTGAGCAGAAGGGTGCAGGTATGCAAGGGAATAGCCTATTGGCCTCGAGTGTACACGCTGCTATGGGAATCAATCAAGATACTTTACGGAGTGTTCTGCTCAGTTCTGGGAATTAAAAAAAATACATACTTTACAGAGGGAAAGCTAATACAGTGAGCTGGTAAAGGGAAGTTTAATTAAGAGAGTTTCAACTGTCCTGTGAATTCAGTGATGCTCTTAAATACATTAGTATTTTATTATTCACTATTGCATCTGCATATTTTTTAAAAATAGCACCTAGAGAGGTCAGACATTTTATCTTTTTAGTTCATAGATCAATTTTTGGATTCCTTATCATAACTCCCCCAGGCATTATAGTCTTCAGACTGAACCCCTGGCTTACGGTCTGCTGCCCATGGTGAAATAAAACATGATCGAGGTTGGTTAATGAAGTCGTAAGAAGTTCTCTTTGCATGGTGTGATTTAAAATCAAAGGGAAGAATGGCGAAGCATCCATTCTGAGTCACCCTTTTCCATAATGAAAGTTTATTGGTGTGATATTGGGAAATATGTTTCATTTTCGATTCCATATCTTGGCATTCAATTCCTAAAATCCTTAGAAATTCCAAAGGGAAACATTTTTGCACATTATGATTGACTAATAATGGCATCCCCTCGGTAGCTTCAGAATGGGGTCTGGTCACTGGAAAGACCAAGGCAGGATTAGAAGATTGGGACTTTCAGTCTCATCCCCCAACCTCAGGGAAGAAGAGAGTGGCTGAAGGTTGAGTTGATCACCACAGCTAATAACTTAATCAATCATGCTTATGTAATGAGGTTTCCATAAAAACTCTAATGAACAGGGTTCAGAGAGCTTGTGGGAGCTTAAGTGAACACCTGGAGGTGTCACATCCAGGGAGGGCATGGAAGTTCCACACCCCTTCCCCATACCTTGCCCTACACATCTTGTCATCTGTATTCTTTGTAATATCCTTTATAATAAAACAGTAAACATAAGTAAGTTTCTCTGAACTTTGTGAGCTGCTCCAGCAAATTAGTTAAACCCAAAGTCGGATTTGTGAGAACCCCAAGTTGAAGCCGGTCAGTCAGGAGTTCCTGAGGCTTAGACTTAAGACTGGTAGGAAGCAGGGGCAGTTTGGGAAGTGATCCCTCAACCAGTGGAGTCTGACGCTGTCTCCAGGTAGATAGTGTCAGAATAGAACTGAATTGCAGGATACTGGTGCCTGCTGCAGAACTGTCTGCTTGCTTGGTGTGTGGAAAATATCTCCACACATGTGGTCACAGAAGTCTTCCATGTGTATTGATTTTTGGTGTGAGAGCTGAGAAATCCATTTTGTGTTTTTTTCCACTGTCACCTGGATAGTTTAAAAGCCACAAAAAATATTGACGCTAAAGAGGAAAAAAGCCACCATTTTATCCATTTGGGACTTTCTCCAACTCCTACTCCCTTGGCCCTGTCTCTAGGTAAATCACATCTTGTCTTTTAATTTGACCAGGCCAGGAAATAGTAATCTCTTTAGACTCAAGAAGCCCTCACTGAGAAACTGTGACCTAGAGTCGGATCATCTTCAGTTAAAATGATGACTCTGCCTCTTGCTTACCTAAATTAACTTAATTTGAACATTAGTTTCTTTGTCTGTAAAAGGGTCAGGGTAATAAGTACTCCACCAAATTACTGTAAAGGTTAAATGCCTCAACACATCTCAAAGGACCAGATATGAATGGATGCTCAATAAATGTCAGGTAGGATCAAAGGGTGGTTAAAGTTTTACCAGAAGGTAAAGGAATGTGGGAAGATATAAGGTATGAGGGACAGGTAATGCAAAACAGAGAGATAGAGATGAGAAAAGGTAGCAAAAACAATATACAGGGCCAGGCGCAGTGGCTCATGCCTGTAATCCCAGCACTTTGGGAGGCCAAGGCAGGAGGATCACTTGAGGTTCAAGGAGTTCAAGACCAGCCTGTCCAACATGGCAAAACCCCGTCTCTACTAAAAATACAAAAATTAGCTGGGCAGGTGGCATATGCCTGTAATCTCAACTACTCAGGAGGCTAAGGCATGAGATTCACTTGAACCCAGAAAGGGAGGTTGCAGTGAGCTGAGATGGTACCACTCCACTCCAGCCTGGGTGACAGAGCAAGACTCTGTTTTAATAATAACAACAACAAAGATAATATAAAGAATTGTGTAGTAATAAAGGGAATTTATACACATTATATCACTGGCATAGTCCAACAGTCCTGTGAGACAGATGGGCTTTAGCATTCATTTTCAGATGAGAAAGCTGAGGCCTCGAAGATTAAAAGAGTTGGCCAAGATGAAACAGAATTGGCAGTGAACCCAAGGTCTCCTTATTCCCAGCCCAGTGCTTTGCTCATGAGTCTATATGATCTTCAGCTTTCTGTCTTTACCACACCATCTTAGGGATTCTGTGATGGCTGCTGTGCTCCAGATGGCCTACTTCTGTTCTAGGGAGAGTTATACACACAGTCAGTGCTCTAGGAAGCTGCTTTGGGTCTTCTATGTCTAGCATGGCTTCCAGTAATCATTTAGAGAGAAACTAGAATGCAAAGAATCCATGAAAAAAGGTCATAAAGTTTGTGGGCAGGGGAACACTGAATATGAAAATCGTAACCAGAGATCACCCTTTGAGGTTAGGACCTAAAGAAAAGTGATGTTATTAGTCCTGAGTTATTTTATTAGTGGATAGAAAATTATAGGAAGTGATGTGTTTTGAAGATGAAAATTTTAGAGGTCTAATGTAACTCTCTGGGCATATTAAAAGATGTTATTTCCATATTCTTCTTGGGTAATCAATCATGCCATTGCAAATTAAGGGTTCTTATTTTTAGCCCTATTAGCTACACAATGATAATGAAAATTGATTACAGCCACATTCCCCTCCTTAAGACACTGTCAGTAAATGAATTGAAATGCCCCAGAATCAATCCATTTAAAAAATATGCCAAAAGTTGGGAAAAAAAAAGCGCTCATCAATTACTTTGACATCTGTTAATAAAGAAAAGATGATGAACTGGCTGCTTCTGTCATTGTTCGCTTACGGTAAGCCAAGAAAACAAGTTCTTCCAGTCTACCAACTGGAGACATCTTCAAAAGCTGAAGGATCTGAGCTGTTGAATCCCAGATATTGGCTTCCAGGAATATAAATCAGAGAAATGTCCAAAAATACTAATAGGAAAGTGCAAAAACAAAAGAAGAATAAGCCATATTTGTCTCTGATTTATCAACCTTCAAAGTCTAAGAAGATTCTTTGGATTAGACTCGGGAAGTCCTTGTAGGTGGAAACTTGGCAATACTGGGGTATTATAAAAAAGCCGGTAGGTGCTGAATATGGTGACATTAACAAACTAGGGATCTAGGGAAACTAGGAAGTACACCCTCTGTGAACCTAATTAATGGTTCTGTGCTTTATAATTTTGGGAAAATGTCAAGATGTCCAAAGAAATAGTTAATAATAATGTACCAGTTCTATATGGTACCTGCTCCAAGCCAGTTTTGGGGAATATAAGAAAAAAATACTGAAGATAGACTCTTCAGGGGTCCCACACTAATACTGAGGTTTCACTAACAACAGAGTCCACGCGGAACTGATTCAGTCATCCCTCGGATTATTCGGCGCGGAGTCCAGGGAAGCCTGGAAAAGCTCACTCATAACCACATGGGGCAAGAAGACAGTCCTCTGGGGCTCAGGCCCATGATTTCCAGACTCTAACACCCTCACCTTGGAGTTCTAAGGTCTCAGCTCATTCCAGAGATCAGTCTCATTCAAAAAAATCAGCTCACAAACACAGATCGCCTTTGGACAATGATAAAAGTTCTTGATATTCTTCATAAAAAGAAAATGGAAAATGAAGTATAGAGATGTATTTCTCTTTTCTGAAGAATTGTGTTTAAGCAATTTGGAAAGAATCCAGGTCAAATATCAAGTGTCTTAAGACTTCATGCATTTCTCTAATGATTGACATATGGTTGTGCCACCTGGAGACTGCGTCATAGGAGTAGAACTGCTGTGCCACGGAACGCCTCGTGTCCCTATCTACATCCATAAACCTCCTTCTCTGAGAAGATATCCCATTCTGTCTGAGGATCACAAACATATGTAGATATGCAAATTTAAATACACAGAGGAGACACTAAAAATATTTTTTAGTGATGGAATTTATTTTTCCTTGATTGCAAGGATTGGTGTGTTTATCAAAATTCAGGGACTGTACATGATAAAGGGTGAATTTTTAAAATGTAGATTTTTCCATTAAATACTTCATTAATCCCACACCCAATACACACACTAAGTCCTTAAAGACAAAAATCTATGATAAAGCCCAGCTTTCACGGCCTTATTGGAATAGCAGAGGGATTGACTGAGGGATATGTAAGATCCTAACTCTAACATTCTATGAATTCTTTTAAACCATCCCAACTGAAGCGCTTTATGTTTCAATCCTGCAGGACACTAATGACTGAGACTGTAAGCATGTATTTAAACCTGGCCAACTTACGTATACACATTGCTTCCCATAGGCAGGGGAACGTATTGAAAGCAAATGTTAATATCTCAGTTCCTAGCTAATGTAATAGTGCTAGCTAATATTCATTGAATAGTTAGTATGCACAGGCATTTCTATGCGACAAACATATGTTAATTTATTTGACATAACAACCCTATAAAATGGAAACGATTGTCTCCATTTCACACACAAGGAACCTGAAACATTAAGAAGTTTAGCAGCGTGCTCATTGTCAAACAGCAGGTGAGTGGTAAAGCCAGAACTTTAAGCCAGGCAGTGTACTCTTTGTGGAGAGACTCAGAATCCAACGAGCAAGGGGGGATCAATCCACACGTACTCCACAGAGAGGTAGACCCAGCGTTGAAGCTCCCATCACAGACTTCTTTGTCCTTGCTCCTCATTCTCCATCCTGCTATCCCATTTCTTTTTGCATGGAAAGAAAGTATTCAAAGAACAAATCTCACAGCCTTTTTTCCTACTTACATAAAGGGCATGGCGTCTCCCTATTCTGCTTCCTCACTTTTTTCTCCTAGAAAGCACCCAGGCTAAGTATTTAACACAGACTATGGCATCATTTTAGGCAAGCTGCCAGACTGAAGTAAGATCGGTGAAGTTACAAGAAGGATGAACCAACAGGCTGTGTCTTTTATGATCCAGTGCCTTTGCCCTGCCACCCACTTCTTGGTGGCTTTAAGATAATTAGTTGGACACAAATGTCTTAAAGGAGTAACAAGGCTAAGGCGAACGAGAGTGAGAAGGGAAGCAAAACCTGGACTGGAAAAGAAGGCACTGGGAGGCAGCCACTTGACTCAGAGTCAGAAGTCCTGATCGTAATACCAGTTGTGCCTTTCAGCAGAAGCGTGACTCTGAATCTGCTACTCCTCTGAGCCTCAATGAGCTCATCTGTACAATGGGGATAGGATAGAAGAGTCATTGCTAAGACCAAAGATATGTCTCTTAAATCAATGTGCACGTCGTAAAGCACGGTGCAGTATGAATTAAAATGGCAGAGCACCAACCAAAGGTCCCTGGGTAAAGAAGCTAGGGAATTTGGGAATATCGACATGAAGCGGTCATGTTTATTCTCTTTCCAGCAAAGACCTGAATTAACAAACACAAAATGGTTCTGCTGTCAAGAAAAACACGGCGGGTAAGTACACTTGAAAGTCACTTCTGAAAGAGACCTTGAAGAAGGGATGGAGAATGCTGGGGGTCGAGAGGAACTCTTTCAAGCCAGACAATGAAAGATGACAAGTTAGGTCCTGGTGGCTGAAGAGGAGACAATGATTTGTTGTCTGACTCTCCAGCCACGATGGGGCTGTAACTAATGAGGTTATTCTGGTTACAAAAGAAGCATTCAGCCCCTTAATGAAAAACTCTTTGGCAACTGGTGTTAGGGAAAGAAAAAACAAACCGGCAGCTTATTATTAGTTCCACAGCAAGTTAATTAATTTTTGCCAGTCACTTTGGGTCACTTGCTGGACTGAGCATCTGTCTCACTCAAGTGAACAGCTGGAGGGATGGCGGGTGTCTCTGCAGGTCATGCATGTGTCCTGTTCTGGGAGGAGGAGATGGAGCTAACTACAAGGCTGAAAAAACGTGAGCTTCCAGCATTCCTCCGCTCCTCTCCTCCCCGCTATCCACTCAAGCCAGGACAAAGGACTATAATTCCAGGGGAAATGAAGGAAATGAAAATGCTTAAAATGAGGTAATTTCTGCTTTTGTGCAGCACTCAAATGAGAGCAGTGTAATATGGTACACTGAGCGCTCTATCAGCCTGCAGAAGTCCTAGCCCAGACTCTAGGACTCCTTCTCTCATTCATCGGCTTGGACCATGGTAAGGTGCCTTAGCCTCTCTGGGCTTCTCTTACCTCACCTGAACTACCCACCTGCATGGAACGATGTTCATTTGGCATACTTTCTAGCGTTCTGAAATCTGAGTTAATAAATCTATCTTTTCTTGGCTACATGTCAACTATCTGCCAAATATGATCCAACAACACTTCCAGAAAGACAGCAGTAGCTAGGTATAACCCTTATTCAAAGATGGGAGAGCAAGGGCTAAAAAAGTGCTCAAATAAAATGCCCACACAGAGCTGACTTGGCTTCAAAAAATACTAGCATGTTTTTTAAAGACCTGTGTAATGTGCAAGTGTAAGGAGGGCCATTTTATTGAGCATGCATATTAATGCTAGTATATTTACTTTCTAGGGTGGATTAAGTGATACAAATTTTCTTAATTATGTGTGCTGCATAATATATAATACACATATATAATATTTATTACACAGTCACCCCTAGAATGGACCAAGATAAAGAGACTCATAAACTACACTGAAGCAGGGACCGTAAGTTTAATTCCCTCTTCGAGCCAGTTTAAGATACAGTTTGGGTGCTGCGGTTTTTTAAAATCACTTGTATTTAATTCAAAATTATGAAGTTTTCAGCAAAATGAAAAAATCAAATTGGGAAAGAGCTCATTATCTCAAGCAAACCCATGTATCTCACTGGGCTTTCAGAATTGTCTTCCTTTCCCTCCCATCCCCTTAAAAAGAGACGATAAAATTAAAGCTCCAGATTTAAGGCTTAGCCAGTCCTCCAGAATTGTGGGTTTCCTCTCCTCCTGCCTCCCCCAGAGCTAATATTCACTGTCAAGACTGCTGCAGGTAGTTAAAAGGAGTGGTAGGGATCCTCTAAACCCACTCAAACGGAAGAATTAGCGACTCATAGGGAGATTTGCAGTTTCACTGGGTAAAAAGCTACTTAATGAAAGTAGATTGCATTTATAGACAGTATTTCGGATCCCATGCTAAACCAGTAGGTGAGGTTTCCAGGTACTTACCACCGACATCACTACACCCAGGAGCGGGCTGCCCTGCCTGGGGAAGGTGGGCTGGGGAGGTGGGATAGGGTCTCCACAGTGAGCTGTTGATCACGAAAGCACTGTCTATGCTGTCAGCTGGTCACAAAACCTGGTCACACACTTTCTGTAAGCAGCCCCTTAAGAAGAGTAGGGCATTCTAATCACTATGTTATTCAACAGGGACTGACATTCAGGGAGGCAAAGTGAATCATCCAGTCTCTCAGGGCTGGTACTGAACCCAAGTTATTAAAAAAAAGTTCTACCAGCCTACCACATAAACCAACCCATCTTAACATATGCAATACCTGTCCCCAGGGACCAGGCATTTCTGAGGGTCCACTTCAACTCAACAGATTGTCTTATTCTGTTTTACATCGCTACAACAGAATACTACAGACAGGATAATTTTTAAAGAAAAGAGATTTATTACCATCAGCCTAAAGGAGCCCTCCCTCCCTGCCTCCTCCTCTTCTTGTCTGCGGCACTTTATCTTCTTTTCAACTTTCTCCTCTGCTCTCATATCTCCCCTCGCAGCTCTGTCCTGAGAGAGAAAGAACCCAGGGAGAGGGGGGCAAGGGGGAAAAAGGGGGGTGGCCAGAAGAGTAGGTGGAGGCAAGCAGACAGGCAGGGGGGCCATGGAAGGCTGGAGTGTGCACAGCTGTTTCAAAGCTCATAGCTTTCTTTCCTTTGGGGTCTTCTCAGTTTTCTTGCCTTTTCATAACTGGTGTCTCTTCCCAAATGTGATTAAACAGTCTCCCAAATTCCACCTTGAAATACTACATTAGCCGCAAAGGCTAAGAAGAAGTAGGCTACACAATGCCCTCATGGGAACCGTGGTGCTCCCCTGACTTCTCATTTGGTTGACGTCTCCCATGAAGTACTCACACTGGACATCTTCCTGGGCAGTAAAAGCACTTACTCTTCTCCGGTTCCTTGTAACATAGTTACGGAAAGAGACTGGACACCAGTATTTACTGAGTGTTATTCTTTCTTCTAGAGGTTTCATATATGTGGACTCATCTAAATCTCATCACAATCCTACAACAAGGTATTATTCTTATAAGTGATAGAGCCAAGATTCAGAGAACTTAAGCATCTCAATAGAAGTCACACAGCTACAGGAAGCTGAATTGGAAGGGTCTGACTTCATGCTCTCCACATCATGCTAACCCTCCTGCCTCTTCTCTCCACCTAGTTACGGGCTCTCTAACAGGCCAGAGGATTAGCTGAGAGAGGCATTGTCATTTTGCACTGATGCTGTGATTCCTAACCCCAGGACTCACCACCCTATCTGGCTCATTGCATTTTCATTAGATGAAGAAATATTTCCACTTCTATGATTGGGATAAAAATAGTTCATGGCAATGTTGAGAGGACACATAGGTATGAAATCACCTTAAACTTTAACAAGAAAAATAACATGATCATTTAGGTCTTAACAGGTGATGTTCTAAGACCTGTCATAGATTAATCACATAATTCTCCTATAATCCTATAAGGTGGGACTCCCTATTTGCATTGCACAAATGAGAGATAAAGTCACTTTCTGAAGGTCATACAGTGAATAAATATGGAGTCAAGGTTTGGACTCAAGCAGTCTGACTCTCTGGTCCTTGTGTCCACCCTATATTCCACTTACACACTAACTGAAATGGCCAATCTGTGTCATTTAGAGCCAACACAGCAGCACGCTGAGGCCCAACAGAGGCCAATGTAAGAAACACCCTATCTGTTGAACTCTCATATGTTTACGGAGTAACATACTGTGTCTCTTAGCAATACCTTTGGATACATATGTAAGTCCAAAGCTGACTGGAGCCGGCCTCCCTGCCCTCTGAGGTCTAGAGAGCATGAGTTTGAATCTCCAGTTCTCTACCTTGTGGAGTCTAACATTCTTGTGAAGATTTCCCAAACTCCCAGGTGCTCATGGGCACCTCTGACTTCAGATTCATGAACCATCTCATTTGCTCCATTTTCCCGTATGTTTTATAATAAGTTGCCCCAAAAGTGAAATTCAGCCCCTTCCTTAAGTTCCATCCTAAAGGCTACATATTACAAGGCAATTTGTAAGTTCACTATAAGATTTGGGTAGGGGAGGGGCAATAAATACAGAGAAAGAGTTTACATGGAGGAATATAAACAACCCAAGGTGATCATTAGGTGTGCCGGCTCCTCGTGGTTATGCCGGCTCCTGCAGTTACAACCACCATCTAGTAAGGAACTATCAAAGCTCGCTTCACTGGTCCTATCTTCTCCTTCTCTTCTTTCCAGAAATGTCCTCTCATTGTTTTCGTGCATAAATATGGACATCCATGACCTTCATACGAAGGTATTTTTCCAAATAAAGACAGCCTCCTCCCAAGAGAAATGTGTGCGTCTGCTTTTATGTTTAACTCTTGCTACCTGTTTGTGCTTTATCTTTTTGATAAAAATATGAACTCCTTAGAATAAGTGCCATATCTTTCACTGCTATCTATTGCTGTCCAGGCTAGAAGAATGTCCAGTAGATAGTAGGTATTCAAGAGCTGTTTGACGATTGACCATAAATCAGACTGAGTCACACATTGACTCATAGCTAAGTTTGACTATTAGGCTAACACACCCTCCACTGAACATACTTCCTAAACAACACTGTCTTTCCATAAGCCTATGTTCAACCACCCCTGTATTTCCTTAAAGGGCAATTCATAAATCAGAGCCAACTAAACTATGGGCCTCATTTCCCCATCGAAACTCCTCATATTCATCTTCCTGAGCAACCATAAAACATGATTTCAAAATGACCTAGTAATTATGTTTTAGGGACACTGAAAAAAGTTTAAGTAAAAATGTCTTGATTACGTGGACCCAAAATTCTTTCATGGAGCCATACTCTTATTAATCACTTCAGGTGAGTCAAAGTAAACATAATCAGTCAAAGCTTTACAGGAAGAGATTGAAAGAAAATTCTTGGTGCAAAATGATTTCTCTCCCTCCCTTCCTCCTTCCCATCATCCTCCTTCTCTCCCTCCCCAATTCTTTTACCAACTTTTACCCAAGAAAGAGTATGAGCAGTGATGGCATTGGTGAGATCCTGAAGCAATTTTTCTCTATTGAGTTTACTCTCATGGGGATCACTTCAAGAGAACCAGACTGTATTTTGGGTGACACTCAGTTGTATTATGTGTCTAAGACATATCTGGATATCTTCTCATAACAGGCAATGAATCAGGCAATATCTTCAACTGGTTTTCATTCTCCTTTGTTCAATGTTTAAAATGAAACATAGGTCAAAAACTAACAGTAGTTGTGAAAGTTTAGATTTTGTTGCATGTAACAATGCAGAAAATCACAACTAATAAGTCTAGTCTGTAACCTATTAAGGTCAGTATATGTATAATGCTTCTCTCTAGTGTTTATCTATATGTGAAGTAGCAAAATGAAGAAACGTTTTGCTCCATGATGAAACCACCCTGAAAGTGACTTAGAGAAACCTTCCCTTGCTATGTTGAAACAACACAAGGAGAGGGGGAAAGAAGAGGAAGGTACTACCTCTAGGAGCTCCTTTGGTTTCTGGGTTCCTCGTTTACCTCTTCCTGATTAGTACAGCTCTCCTAGTTCTTCCCAGGTAAAACTTTCTGAAGTATTTCTCCTACAAACAGCTCTGTTCCTATTGCCATTGTCTCTGAGAGCCAGAAGAAATGATCTGTGTTAACCCACTAAGATCTCACTTTTACAATAAAGGCAGCAGTGATGAAAATGGCATTCCAACCGTGGTTGAGAGTCTTGATTTGCATAAGTCTGCCTTAGAAACTTTCCATGGGATTATGAAAAACCAAATTCGACATCCATCGTTTCTGTTTCTGAACTCCATTTTTAAAATAATCACATTATTTTAAACCCCTGACCCTCCTCACTAAATATCCAGTTATCCAAACTATACAATTAAGTTAATACTGGTTCTCTTCTCTTCAGCTCAGAGCCTTCTTTCTACTCGCATTTCCATTTGGAAGTAGCTTTGGGTCTTTATCCTGGACTCAAGCAGAACGCCCACCTCAGCCTCCCAAAGTGTTGGGATTACAGGCGTGAACCAACACGCCTACTCTCCGCTCCTCTTTGAGGCTGGCTTCCACAACCCCTGACCCTCCTAACCTCCCTCTTCCCTACCTGATGTTACTCTGAGCCTACTCTATTGTTTTTCATAGGATATTGTTTAAACTTGATTACAGCAATAATCACTGCAAGTTTAATATGTCTAAATCTACTTGAGTAGCCCCTTACCTGGTCTTCTTGGGGCTACCCTTTCCTCATACTCTTCCTCCATCACTGTCAGAGCAATCCTGGCAAAAGAAGGGCTGGTCAAGTGACCCCTCTATTTACGTCCTTCTCTTGTTTGCCCAATAAATCCTGGATTTCTTAATATGACTTTCATGGTCCTCTTCATAAGCTGCCTCTAAATCTCTCTTTCCATCTCATACTACACCACAGCTCCACCCCACCTTGCCCCAGGTCTCACCATCAGCAGTGACAGTATAATGGCTTCTAGCTATTGAGCCTTTACTCTGCTCAGCACAGTGCTACGTTCTATACAGACAGCCTTTCACTTCATCCTCATGACAGCACTGTGGGCTGATACGATTATTATTGTAGTCTTCCAGATCACTTACGGAGGTTCAGAGCTTGTCCTAGGCGGCCCACCAGTCTCTATCCTCTGGCTACACTGCCCTTTACTTTCCCAGCCTATATAAAAATCTAGCCTTTCATTGAACACCTGGTGAAATAAACCTTTTTTTTTTTTTTTTTTTTTTTNTTTTGATACGTGGTCTCACTGTGTCACCCAAACTAGAGTGCAGTGGCCCCATCATAGCCCACTGCAGCCTTGACCTCCTGGGCTCAAGTTGTCCTCCCTCCTCCACTCTCCATGTAACTGGTACCAGAAACATGTGACATTATGCTGCCTGGCTAATTTTTGTATTTTTTGTAGAGAGAGGGTTTTTCCATGTTGCCCAGGTTGATCTCAAACTCCTGGACTCAAGCAATCCACCCACTTTGGCCTACCAAAGTGTTGGGATTACAGGTGCAAACCACCATGCCTAGCCTCCACTCCTCTTTGAGGCTGGCTTCCACAACCCTGATCTTCCTAACCTCCCCATTTTCACTACCTGATGTTACTCTGAGCCTACTCTATTTTTTTTTTCACAGAGTATTGTTTAAACTTGATTACAGCAATAATCACAGCATGTTTAATGTGTCTGTTACCTACTCCAAACCATGAACTATCCTTTATGTCTTATGTATTTATGACTTCCTTTATCCTTTATGTCTGCCATGACCTGCACCATAGTAGGTACTAAATAATTTATCATAGCATTAAGTGCTAGGTTCTGAGTGATGGTGGACTCCCAGGTGTTGAGGTTGAAAGGGGTCTATGCAGGATAGGGCATGCTGACAAGGGCATGGTGACAAGAATGGGCAGAGCTCTTGGCTAAGACCATTATACCCACCTCATCATTCAGAATTAGAGCTGAAGTTAATTCCTGGCCTACTTGATATTGTCTGCTTCAACAGGGCTTCCCCTGGGACCCAGAATGAGGTTAAGCCTGGGATTGGAACCTACGTAGACTTGCTAGCTTTCAAATGATTTTTTTTTTCATTAAAGCACACAGATAAGATACACTATGAATTTTACTCACGTAAGAGCTGCCTCCTCTTCTTTCTGAGAAGTAATGAAATAATTAAATAGAACTGACCCCTGACCTGAAATTCCCTGCCCCACGTCTCCCCACTCTGATGCATGGCTGTTTCTCATTCCCTTCTGCTGTCCTGCCACTGTGCTGAAGTTCACGCAACAGTGCTCATCTCTAGGCCATTTTCAATTAATTTCCTGAGTAAAATTTCATGAGACACTATCAAACCTTTTGCTGAAATCAAGATATATTACATCTACTCTATTCCCTTAGTCTACTAATCAAAAAAGCAATCAACTTTGTCTGGCATGATTTGTTCTTTTAAAACCCATAATGCTTATTGCTCATAATTCCATTATCCTGGATAGTATTTTTTTCCTCTTAATATTTGTTCCACTATATTAACAGGTATTGAATTACTAGATGGTCGTTTCTAGGATCCCTTTTTTTTCTCCCTACTGCTTTGAAAATTTGATACCTAATTTGAAACTATCAACAAAATGGTATTTTTTTACTCTGTTGAATCATAGAAGAATCATAAAAGGTGCTCCCAGGAGTCACTTGATCAATGCCCCTGTATCTCCTCAAGGCTCTCATCTCCTGTTCAAACCATTCTAGACCAGTGCCCATTACTCAGTGTCTCCCAAATAGGTGATTCTGAGACCTCTTTTGATAATTGAATCAATGATTCTTGCATGACCTTATGCTCCAGAAGAACTTCCTAATTTCTTACCCTGGACTATTCTGAAAGAGTATGGTGTGCTGAAGACACACATCTGAGCTCTAATCTTGAGCATGCCATTAACTAGCCATGTGACTTTAAGGAAGTAACTTTATCCTTCTTAAAAAAAAAATAAGGTAAAACGTACATATAAAATTTACTATTTTAAGTATACAGTTAAGTGGTAATAACCATATATAAAAATATAACACACACACACACACACACACACACACACACACACATATATATATATATATATATATAATATGTATACATATTCTTTCCCTTCACCTGCCCTTCTCCTACCTTTTCCAGCCTCTGGTAACCACCAATCTACTCTCTATCTTCATAAGATTCACTTTTTAAGCTCCCACATATAAATGAGAACATGCAATCTTTGTCTTTCTGTGCCTGACTTACTTCACACAATGTAATGGTCTTCAGCTCCATCCATGTTGCTGCAAATGGCAGGATTTTATTCTTTCTTATGGCTGAATAGTATTCCATAGCATATAAATAACACATTTTCTTTATCTATTTGTCCACTGATGGGCACTTAGGTTGATGCCATATTTTGACTATTGTGAATAGTGTTACAATAAACATGAGAGTGTAGATGTCTTTTAGATACATTCATTTCCCCTCTTTTGGATATATACTCAGTAGTTGAATTGCTGAATCATATAGTAGTTGTATTTTTAGTTTTTTGAGGAAACTTCATACTGTTCTCCATAGTGGCTATACTAATTTGAATTTTGGTGACCTTTATTTCTTTCCCTGAATAAATTACTCTGGCTAGAGCCTCCAGTGTTATGTAAAATAAAACTGGTGAAAGTGGGCATTGTTACCTTGTTCCATTCCTTAGAGGAAAGGCTTTTACTTTTTCCCTATTCAGTGCAATATTAGCTGTGGGTTTCTCATGCATGGATGTATGGTCCTTCTATCTCCAGTCTGATGAGGATTTTTGTCATAAAGGAATATTAGATTTTATCAAATGCTTTTTTGGTGAAGTCTTCAGGATTTTCTAGGTATAAGATAATGTTATTGATTTGTGTATGTTGAACCTTCCTTGTATCCCTGGGATAAATCCCATTTGGTCATGGTGAATAATCTTTTTAATGTGTTGTTGAATTAGATTTGCTTATATTTTGTTGAGGATTTTTGCGTCTATGTTCATCAGGGACATTTGCCTGTAATTCTCTTTTTTGTGTCCTTGTCTGGTTTTGCTACCAGGAATGCTGGCCTCCTAGAATAGGTGTGGAAGTATTCCCTCCTCTTCCATTTTTTTGAACAGTTTGAGTAAAACTGGTATTAATTTTTCTCTAAATGTATGTTATACGACAGCAGGGAAACCATTAGGTCCTGGGCTTTTCTTTGATAGGAGAGTTTTTGTTATGGCTTCAATCTCATTACTCATTATTGATTTGTTGAAGTTTTTTATGTCTGCATGTTTCCATCTTGGTAGATTGTTTATGTCCGAGAATGTATCTATGTTTTTTCAGATTTTCCAGTTTGCTGGCATAGAGTTGTTCATAATAGTCTCTATAATTCTTTGTATTTCTGAGGTCTCAGTTGTCATGTCTCTCTTTTCATTTCTGATTTTATTATTTGAGTTTTCTCTCTTTTTTCCTTAGTCTAGCTAAATGTCAATTTTGTTTTATCTTTTCAAAAAAACAACTTTTTGTTTTCCTGATCCATACTTTTTTGGTCTCAGTTTCATTTATTTCTGCTACAGTGTTTATTATTTATTTCCAATTTGGGGTTTGGTTTATTCTTGTTTTTCCTTGAGGTTCATTAGGCTACTTGAGGTCTTTTTACTTCAAAACATAGGTGTTTATTGCTATAAACTCCCTGTTAGCACTGCTGTTATCATATCTCATAGATTTTGTTATATTTCCATTTTAATGTATTTCAAAAAATTTTTAAATTTTCTTCTTATTTTCTTTATTGACTCACTGGTTGTTCAGGAGCATGTTGTTTAATTTCTGTGTCTGCATATTTTCCAAGGTTACTCTTATTATTAATTTAGTTTTATTCCATTGTGGGCAGCAAAGATACTTGATATGATTTCTAATTCTTTGAACTTGTTCAGACTTGTTTTGTGGCCTAAGATACTCTGGAGAATATTCCACATGCTGATTAAAATAATGTTTATTCTGTGCATGTATTAGTCTGTTCTCACATTGCTAATAAAGACATACCTGTGACTGGGTAATTTGTAAAGAAAAATAGGTTTAATGGACTCACAGTTTCACATCACTGGGGAGACCTCACAATCATGGTGGAAGGTGAAGGAGCAACAAAGGCACATCTTGCTTGGCGGCAGGCAAGAGAGAGTGTGTACAGGGGAATTCCACCTTACACTATGTGAGACTTATTCACTATCATAAGAATAGCACAGCAAACACCTGCCCCCATGATCCAATTACCTTCCACCAGGTCCTTCTCATGACATATGGGAATTATGGGAGCTACAATTTAAGGTGAGATTTGGGTAGGGACACAGCCAAACCATATCAGCACAATTGGGTGAAATGTCCTGTAAATATCGGTTAGGCCTATTAGATCTAGTGTGTAGGTTAATGCTGTTATTTCTTTGTTGATTTCCTGTCTGAATGACCTGTCCAATACTAAAAGTGGAGTGTTAAAGTCTCTTACTATTATTGGATTGTAGTCTACCTCTCCCTTTAGATCTATCAGTGTTTGCTTTATTTACTTGGGAACTCTGGCATTAGATGCATAGATATTTATAACTTTTAAATCCTCTTACTGAATCTCACCCCTTTATCATTATATAGTAGCTTATTTGTCTCTTTTTAACAATCATAGATTTGTAGTCTATTTTACCTGATATAAGTATAGCTACTCCTGTCCTTTTCTGGATTCCAGTTGCATGGAGTATCTTTTCTTCCCTCTTCACTTTCAGTCTATGCGTTTCTTTTGTAGGCGAGATGGGTTTCTTGAAGGCAGCATATAGTTGAATTCTGTTTCTTTATCCATTCAGACACTCTATGCCTTTTAATTAAAGAATTGAGACCCTTTGCATTTAGTATTATTACTGATAACAAGAACTTGGTACTGCCATTTTATTTTCTGCTTTCTGACTGTTTTAAGAACCTTCCCTTGCTACCATTTCCCTTTGTGGTTATGTGATTTTCTCTGGTAGTGTGTTTTAATTTGTTGCTTTTTATTTTTAGTGATTCTACCATAGGTTTTTATATTGTGATTACCATGAGGCTTATGAAAACATCATATAGATAGTAAGTTATTTGAAAGTAATAACTTATCTTAGATCACAAATAGAAGAATAAAAACAAAGACAAAAAAAAACCTCAAAAAATTCTATACTTTATATCCCCCACATGTTGACTTTTTAGTTGTTTCAATTTACAACGTTTTATATTACCTATCTCTTAACAGGAATGGAGGGGGGGGATGGTTGTCTCAATTTACAACTTATTATATTACCTATTTCTTCCACAGATTGGGGAGTGGGGGATGGTTTGGGGATGATACTGTTCCACATCATATCATCATGCATTAATTAGATTCTCATAAGGAGTGTGCAACCTAGATCCCTAGCACACATTGGGGAGAGGGGGATGGTTGTCTCAATTTACAACTTTTTATATTACCTACCTCTTCCATGGATTGGGGAGTGGGGGATGGTTTTGGGATGAAACTGTTCTTGACAGATTCATCTTTTAGGCTTCCTATTAGAGTTATAAGTGAATTGCATGCCATAATTACAAGAATAGAGTATTATGGGTTTATTTGTGTACTTAATTTTAATTTTACCAGTAGGTGTTTTTTTTTTTAACATTGAAAAGCTTTTCTTTTGGATGTTAGTGGTTTTTAATTTTTTTTTTCTTTCAGATTGAAGAACTACCTTTAGCATTTCCTTTAAGAAGAGTCTGGTGGTCATGAAGTTTCTCAGCTTTTATTTGTCTGGGAAGGACTAGCTTTCCTTAATAGTTGAAGAAGTACTCTTGGATGGCAGATTTTTTTTTTCTTTGAGCACTCCACTACCTCCTGGCCTACTTAGAAGTCTGTTAAAAGATGAATTGGAGTTCCTTTATATGTTATTTCACTTTTTTTTTTCTTGATGCCTGTAGCATCCTCTCTGTTTCTGAACTTTGAGAGTTTGGTTATTATACGCCGTGGTGTGGTCTTATTTGGGTTGATTCTGGTGTTCTCAGAGTTTCTTGGACTTGTATATATTCAAGTTTGAGGAAGTTTTCTGCTATTAGTTTTTTGAATAAGCTTTATACCCCTTGCTCTTCCTTGGCTCCTTCTTGAACACCAATAATTCTTAGATTTGGTCTTTTGAGATAATTTTCTATATTTTGTAGGCAATCTTCATTCCTTTTTTTTTTCCTCCTCTGACTGTGTATTTTCATATAGCCAGTCTTTGAGCTCACTTATTTTTCCTCTGCTTGGCCCATTTTTCTGTTGAGAGCCTCTAATGAGTTCTTCACTTGATGAAATGTATTTCTCAGTTCTAAAGTTTCTGTTTCATTTTTAAAAATTATTTCGACCTTCTTGTTAAATTTCTCTGATAAACTTTTGACTTACTTTTCTGTGTTACCTTGGAGATCACTAAGTTTTCTTTAAACTGCTATTTTTAATCCTTGGTCAAAGAGCACACAAATAGCCACTTTGTTAGGGTTAGTCACTGGATTGTTGCTTTATCCTTTTGGGAGGTCATGGTTCCCTGTTAGCTGTTGTCTCTTGTTAGTATATGTTTATATCTTTGCATCAAAGGATTAGTTATTTATTCTAGTTTTCTCTCTCTGGTTTGTTTTTTTATTGGCTATATTTGCTTAGCAACGTTTTACCTCTAGGTTGCTGCCTCCTTTTTGGTTCTAGGTAGCACCTGAAGCCCGGGTTCACCTCTGCTCCAGTAAATGGTCATAGTGCTGCCTGTTCCAAATGGGGGAGGTCCCAAAGGGATTACCCAGTAGTGTGGGAAAACTGGCTAGAGATTTGTGCCCAAGGAATCTGTGAAATGGGCCTCCTAAGCATGATGCTGCTGAACAGCCACACTGATTTGGAATCTCCTTTGGCTGAGTTACACAGCAGTTTCCATGGCTGGAGATGGCAGTCCTACCTTCCACATTTGCCTATGCCCATCCTCAGTGCTATTTTTCCCTTTAGGGAATTGCAATGCTTCCTGTGCATTAAGAGAAGGACAGATCTCCTGCAAGGGAGCCCCTAAGAAGGTGGAAAAGCTGGTTGATCACCTCAATTTCACTTTTTCCAGGGAAGAAACTGTGAATGAGAGAAGATTTTCCATTAACTTGTTACCATGAAGATTGTGGGGTGGGATGTAACAGATGTGAAAATCTGATTTTCCTACCATTTGCTTGGAATATTTTCACTTCTCTGTGGTCCTGGGACCTATCTGATCCTCATGTTTGAATTTTGGATGTTGCTAGTGAAAATCTCAGCGCTTTATTTTTTATTTTCTACAAGGTCATGGGAGTAAAACCAGCTTGCTTCTACACCCCTGTTTTAAAACTGGAAGTCTCCTTTTCTTAATAGAAAGCAAATAAGCATTTTTAGATAAAAATATTTTAAAATGTCATTTTTCTTAGTTTTTAATTACAAAAGAACTATGTAAAAAACTCTGATATAGAAGTATATTCTCCTCCCAGTTTCCCAATCAAAACTCTACTCTCCCAAAATAGCTGGCAACAATAATTTGGTATATATGCTTCCAGGACATTTTCTATACCTAAAGTACATACACAAACCAAAATGAGGCTATAATATGCATACTGTTTAACAACCTACATTTTCACTTGAATATATATATATATATATATATATATCTCAATATTTTCCATGTTAGCTCTCAATATATATTTATTGACAATATATAATATTTATTTTAAAATTTTAAATAAATTTTAAAATAAATATTAAATTTATAATATTTAATAACATATATAATATTTACTTAAAAATTAAAAAATATACATTGGTTTTATAATTAAATTTATTATGGATCAATCCTAGTTAATTTGGCCAGTTCCCTGTTGATGGACATTGAAAGCAGATTCCAATTTTTTCTCTATTCCACATAATTCTGACAATGAACCGTGATAATATACACTTACTGAAAATCAACTGAGGGAAAGAGTGACAACTGTGAGATCCTGAGGGTTTCCTCTTAAAGGCAGCCTGCTAGTTCTCCTTGAAGAGGTTCTTCACCTCCTTTGTTAGTTGTATTCCTAGGTATTTTATTCTCTTTGTGGCAATTGGGAATGGGAGTTCACTCATGATTTGGCTCTCTGTTTGTCTGTTATTGGTGTATAGGAACGCATGTGATTTTTGCCCATCGATTTTGTATCCTGAGACTTTGCTGGAGTTGCTTATCATCTTAAGGAAATTTTGGGCTGAGACGATGGAGTCTTCTAAATATACAATCATGTCATCTGCAAATAGAGACAATTTGACTTCCTCTTATCCTAATTGAATACCCTTTATTTCTTTTCCTTGCCTGATTGCTCTGGCTAGAACTTCCAATACTATGTTGAATAGGAATGATGAGAGAGGGCACTCTTGTCTGGTGCCAGTTTTCAAAGGGAATGTTTCCAGTTTTTGCCCATTCAGTATGATATTGGGTTTGTCATAAATAGCTTTTACAATTTTGAGATATATTCCATTGACATCTAGTTTATTGAGAGTTTTTAGCATAAAGGGCTGTTGAATTTTGTCAAAGGCCTTCTCTGCATCTATTGAGAAGATCATGTGGTTTTGGTCTTTGGTTCTGTTTATGTGATGGATTATGTTTATAGATTTGCATATGTTGAACCAGACTTGCATCCCAGGGATGAAGCCTACTTGATCGTGATGGATAAGCTTTTTGATGTGCTGTTGCATTTGGTTTGCCAGTATTTTATTGAGGATTTTTTCATCTATGCTCATCATGGATATTGGCCTGAAGTTTTCTTTCTTAGTTGTGTTTCTGGCAGGTTTTGGTATCAGGATGATGTTGGTCTTATAAAATACATTAGGGAGGATTCCCTCTTTTTGTATTGTTTGGAATAGTTTCAGAAGGAATGGTACCAGCTCCTCTTTGTATGTCTGGTAGAATTCGGCTATAAACCTATTTGGACCTGGACTTTTTTTGGTTGGTAGGCTATTAATTGCTGCCTCAACTTCAGACCTTGTTATTAGTCTATTCAGGGATTCAACTTCTTTCTGGTTTGGTCTTGGGAGGGTCTAAGTGTCCAGGAATTTATCCATTTCATCAAGATTTATTGGTTTATGTGCATAGAGTTGTTTGTAGTAATCTCTGGTGGTAGTTTGTATTTCTGTGGAATTGGTGGTGATATCCCCTTTAATCACTGCTCAAGGAAATAAGAGAGGACAAAAAAAGATGGAAAAATATCCATGCTCATGGTTAGGAAGAATCAATATCACGAAAATGGCCATACTGCCCAAAGTAATGTATAGATTCAATGCTATCCCCAATCAAGCAACCATAGACCTTTTTTACAGAACCGGAAAAAAACACCTAAACTTCATATGGAACAACAACAACAACAAAAAAGCTCACATAGCCAAGACCATCCGAATCAAAAAGAACAAAGCTGGAGGCAACATGCTACCTGACTTCAACCTATACTGCAAGGCTACAGTATCAAAACAGTGGTACTGGTACCAAAACAGAGATATGGACTAATGGAACAGAACAGAGGCCTCAGAAGTAATGCCACACATCTACAACCATCTAATCTTTGGCAAACCTGACAAAAACAAGCAGTGGGGAAAGGATTCTCTGTTTAACAAATGGCGTTGGCAAAACTGGCTAGCCATGTGCAGAAAGCTGAAACTGGATCCCTTCCTTACACCTCACGCTAAAATTAACTGTAGATGGATTAAAGATTTAAACATAAGACCTAACACCGTAAAAATCCTAGAAGAAAACCTAGGTAACACCATTCAGGACATAGGCATAGGCAAGGACTTCCTGACTCAAACTCCAAAAGCAATGGCAGCAAAAGCCAAAATAGACAAATGGGAGCTTCTGCACAGGAAANGAAAAAAAAAAAAAAAAGCAATCATTAGAGTGAACTGCTAACCAACAGAATGGGAAAAAATTACTCAAGCTACCCATCTGACAAAGGGCTAATATCCAGAATCTACAACAAACTAAAGCAGATTTACAAGAAAAAACCCCCAAACAACCCCATCAAAAAATGGGTAAAAGATATGAACAGACACTTCTCAAAAGAAGTGTGGCCAACAAACATATGAAAAAATGCTCATCACTGGTCATCAGAGAAATGCAAATCTAAACCACATTGAGATACCATCTCACACCAGTTAAATGGCGATCATTAAAAAATCAGGAGACAACAGATGCTGGAGAGGATGTGGAGAAATAGGAACACTTTTATACTGTTGGTGGGAGTGTAAATTAGTTCAACCATTGTGGAAGACAGTGTGGTGATTCCTCAAGGACCTAGAAATAGAAATACCATTTGACCCAGCAAACCCATTACTGGGTATATACCCAAAGGATTATAAACCATTCCACTATGAAGATACATGCACATGTATGTTTACTGCAGCACTGTTCACAATAGCAAAGACTTCAAACCAACCCAAATGTTGACCAATGATAGACTGGATAAAGAAAATGTGGCACACATACACCACTGAATACTACACAGCCATAAAAAGGATGAGTTCATGTCTATTGCAGGGACATGGATGAATCTGGAAACCATCATTCTCAGCAAACTGACACAAGAACAGAAAACCAAACACTGCATGTTCTCACGCATAGGTGGATGTTGAACAATGAGAACACATAGACACAGGGAAGGGAACATCACACACTGGGGTCTTTTGGGGAGTGGGGGGATTGGGGAGGGATAACATTTGGAAAAATGCCTGATGTAGGTGACGGGGAGATTAGGCAGCAAGCCACCATGGCATGTGCGTACCTATGCAACAATCCTGCAAGTTCTGCACGTGTACCCCAGAACTTAAAGTATAATAACAATTTTAAAAAGGCAGGCTGCTTCTCCCTCTTCCTTTGCCCTTAACCTTCCCTACCAGCAAAACCTGATGGGACAGAGATCAGGAAGAGGCCCCAGCCCTCATTACCTTGAAGGATGGGATGGCTAGGAGAATGTCTTTCCTTCATCCAGTGTGAAAATCACCTGTGAAATTTTTTTTTCTTTGATACTGAAAGTTACAGTTGGATCCATGCTGCTGCTTACTCTGCATGTCTTTGGACAATTCTTTACCTTCTTTGCAGCTCAGTTTGTTTATTTACAAAATAGTAAGTATACCTTTCTGAGTATACCTATTGCTACTGTTTATGGATTATTTCCTATATAGCAAACATTGTGCCAATGTGAGCTTTAATGCATTATCTTGTTTAATTCTCACTAAATCCCCTTGAGGTAAGTTTTATAAGTCCTATTTTTTAAAAAAATGTTTGTACAGGCGGGATGTCTCTATATTGACCAGACTGGTATTGAACTCCCAACACGAAGCAATCCTCCTGTATTGGCCTCCCAAAGTGTTGGGATTACAGGTGTGAGCCATGGCACCTCGCCTGAATCTTATGTTTTTAATTCAGTCTTATTATTGATTTGTAAGAGTTGTTTATATAGTATAGATACAATTTCTTTATGCAATGTATGATTCTCAAATTTTTCTCCCAGTCTTGTGGCTTGACTTTTCATTTTCTTAATGGTGTCTTTTAGAATATAAAAGTTTTGAATTCTGATGAAGCACAATTTATCAATGTGTTTTATTGTGATTTTAGTGTCATACCTAAAAATGGTTTTCCCTACCCAAAGTCACAAAGATGTTCTGCCATTTTCATTTTTTTTGGGTAGAAACTGCATAGTTTTGGCTTTTACATTTTGACTTAATTTTTATGTACACTGTGAGGTCAGAGTCTAAGTTCATTTTTTTGTATGTGAATATCCCATTATTACAGCACAATTTCCTGAAAAAGACTATCTTTTATCTCACTGAATTGTCCAGTCATCTTTGTCAAAAATCAGTTGATTATAAATTAAAAATTTATTTCTGGACACTCAATTCTGTTCCATTGATATATAAGCCTCTCCTTTCTTTAATATCACACTGTCTTCATTACTTTGGCTTTACAGTAAGTTTTGAAATCTGGTAGTATGAGTTCTCCAAATTTGTCCTTTGAAAAAATATTGTGTCTACTCCAGGTCTTTTGCATACAAATTTTAGGTTACAAAATAAAAAAAGCCTCCTGGGATTTTGATAGCAATTACATTAAGCTTATTGACCAATTTGGGGAGAAATGTCATCTTGAAACTAATGATATTATAAATTCCAAAAATATAATGTCTTCTCTTTTTATTTATATTATCTTTAATTTCAGCAATCTGCAATTTTTAGCATATACAGCTTACACTTGTTAATTTTTGTTCTAAGTATTTTCCTTTTTTTTTTTTTTTTTTTTTTTTTTTTTTTTTTTT
>NW_016107495.1:3410990-3437650 GCF_001604975.1 Cebus imitator
TCCCTCCCTCCCTCCCTCCCTCCCTCCCTCCTTTCATGTTGCCTAGGTTCAATGAATACAAGTAATGAAAACAAATATTTTCCCCTTAGTCCTAATCTTGTAGAAAAGCTTTTAGTCTTTCATCACTAAGGATGTTGTTTGTTAGGTGTGGGTTTTTCACAGATGCTCTTTATCAGGTTAAGGAAATTCCCTTCTATTCCTAGTACATAGAAAAATTTGATCATGAGTGGATATTAGATTTTATCAACTGCCTTTTCTGTGTTTATTGAGATAATCATATGGCTTAGGTACTTTACTGTATTAACATGATGCATTACATCGTTGATTTTGGGATATTAAACCAATCTTGCAATCCTAAATAAATTCCACTTGGTTATAATGTATCATCCTTTTCATACATTGCTAAATTTGGTTAATAATATTTTGTTAAGGATTTTTACACCCATCTTTTTTGAGGGATATCAATCAAGGGTTTTTTTTCCTTGTCACAACTATTTTTCCAGATTTAAGATCAGGGGAATAGTGAGTGGCCTCATAGAATGAGTTGGGAAGTATTCATTCCTTTATTTCTAAAACAATATGTCAAGAATTGGCATAATTTCTTCTTCAAGTATTTGGTAGACTTCTCCAATGAAGGTATCTGGGTCTGGATTTTTCTTTTGTTGTTTATTTTGGAGTTATTTTCCTAGTGATTGCTCTAGAAATTACAACATGCATCTTAGTTTATCACAGTCTACTTTATACTAACCTAATTTTACTACAATATAGAAATTTTGCTCCAATATAATTCTATTCTCTTCTCCATATTTTGTGCTGTTATTGTCCTATATACATCAATATATGTTATCAGCCCAACAGTACAGTGTTATAATTGTGGAGTTACATAATTTTATGTCTTTTAAAGATGTTAAAAGAAGAATCAGAAAAAGGTTGTTTAAGCCTTTTTTATTAACCCATACATTTATCATTTCTGGTACTCTTCATTTCTCCCATGGAGTCAAGCTAGCTCCTGGTATTGTTCATTTCAGCCTGAAAGACTTGCTTTAGTGTTGATTGTAAAGCAGATCTGCTGGCAACAAATTCTCTTTGTTTTTCTGGGAATTATTTGTTTTGTCTTTATTTTTAAAGGTTAGTTTTGCTGGGTATCAAAATCTTGTTGACATTTTTCTTATCTTTCAACATGCTGGAATATGTATTTCATTGTCTTTTTGTCTTTAGTGTTTCAAATAAGAAGTCAGCCATTAATCATTTCAATATTCCCTGTACATGATAAGCTATTTTCTCTTGCTACTTTAAGATCTTTGTGGCATTTAACAATATGATGATGATATATCTAGATGTAGATCTCTTTGTATTTATTCTAGTTGAGATTTTCTAGTTGAGATTTTCTAGTTGAGATTTTCTAATGTGTAAATTGATCTTTTTCACCAAACTTGGTAAGTTTTAGGCCATTATTACTTCAAAAAAATTTTGCCCCCTTTTTCTTTTCTCTCTTATAGGACTTCTATTAAACACATGTTATAACACTTGATGTTGTCCCAGAGATCTCTTAGGATCTGAACATTTTTCTTCAAACATTTTTCTCTCTGTTCTTTAGGTTGAAAATTTTATACTGGCTTGTCTTCACATTTTTAAATTTCTTCTGCCTTCTTAAATCTGCTATTGAGCTAGTCTAGTGAATTCTTCATTATAGTTACTGTACTTTCCAACTCAAGATTTTCCATTTTGGTTTCTTTTTACAAGATTTTTATCTGTCCAGTTAAATTCTCAATTTTTTCTTTGGTTATTATTACTCATTGTTGTCATGTTTTTCTTTACTTCTTTTTTTTTCTTTTTAATTGAATATATTCAAATAGCTGCTCTTAAATTTTTGTTTTCTAAATCCAATATTTGAGGACATTCAGAGACAGTTTCTATTACCTTTTTGTTTTCTTATGAGTCATATTTTATTCTTTATATACATCCTCGTTTTTGTTAAAACTGGACATTTTAGATAATATAGCAATTCTGGATTGTGATATTTCCCCCTGAAGATTATCATAGGTTCTTTTTTTGTAGTTATAGTTGTTTTATTTTGCTATATTTGTTAGTTTTATTTGCTTAGTAACTTGGCTGGACTATATCTGTGAAGTCTCTCTTCCCTGCAGTGTGTGGAGGCTGATGTCTCTGTTGATTCTTTTTCAGGTGCTTATTTTTATTTTTACTTTTTAATAAAAAAGAGATGAAGTCGTGCTATGTTGCCCAGACTGGAGTGCAGTGGCTATTTGTAGGCATGATCCCACTACTGATCAGCCTTTGCTGATCAGCAAAGGCTGATCAGTAGTGGGATCGTGCCTATATATAGCAAGGTCAAATCAGTTTTGACCTGCTTTGTTTATGACCTGTCCAGTTCATCATTCTTTAGGCAACCTGGTAGTTCCTCCACTCCTGGGAGGTCACCATATTGATGCTAAACTTAGTGCAGAAATTCACCAGCATAGTACACTACAACTCAGGAACTCCTAGGTTCAAGCAATCTTTCTGCCTCAGTCCCTCAAGTAGCTGGGACTACAGGCATATGCCACCATACCCAGCTGTTTTGATTTTTAAGCCTGGATTTCTATGGTTAATTCCTATGTTCCTTAGTGATAGGCAAACATTTTTATAGACGATGTGCTTAAGTCACCTAAGTCAGTAAGACTTCCGTCATCTATCAATAGATCTGTGTATAGATAAGATAATGTATATGGGGGGGTGTTTTTTTTTTTTTTTTTTGTCAGACCTTAAAAATCTGGAGGAGGAATGCAGTTTAATATTCAGGTCATTGAGTTCTTGCATGTCTGCTCTGCACAAATACACAGCCTTACAACTGGCTAAAAGGCTAAATGGCTAGTGCTCAGACTCTGTCCCATCTCCATTGGGAATATATGCAGCCATGAATGGAACCTCAGGCTAGTAGAGTAGTTTTTTCTCTGTCACAGCTCCAACCCACTTCCCTCTGAGATTATCACTTTCACCTGCATCTTTATTGGGCATACATATTGCTCCCTTCCCCCTTCAACCTCATCCTTATTTCACTCCATCTGGACATCTGATTTTATTCCGAAGGACACTGAGTTTTCATATTGTTTTTGACCTCAAGAGCACAGAACCCAGTTGATCAAGTTTACTTAAAAAATATTGTTCTATTTAATTATTTCCTCATTCTCACAGGCTTCTAGAATTTGCCTCGCTTACCAATTTAGGCAACTAAGTTGGTTTTTCTAGCAAGCGATATTTCTTAAATTCATCCTTATGTATGTGTCACACAAAAGACCAACAGGTGTCTGAATTTGTTTATATTAGTAGGGCAAGCCCATTTATCCTGCATTCTAGCCAATCTTACTGGTTCCGCCTATTCTGTTTTCAGAGTTGTTGATGGGAAGATTACTTTAGGCTTTTGAGGGCAAAGAGATTGAGGAGAAAAGGGGAACAGAGAACACTGGGATAGAGATGGAAAAGTAACAGACAGCAAAAGTGAGAGAAATGAATGAAGCACTCATCTGAGGGCTGGGCAATTATGGGTGCTCTCTAGAGAACTGTCTAGCCAAAAGCACTGAGACTCCTGTCTTCTCTCAAATCCTCATTTTGAAAGCATTAATTATTTTGATGACTCCATTGTTTTATATTCCCAGTGCTCTGACCTATTTTATAGTTAAAGCCTCCAAATAGGATATAATCTGTGTATAGAGCTTGGAGATAGAAGAGAGAGTGGTGGCTGCACTCAGTTCTCACATACTGCGCTGCCTGGGTGCATACCTCAGTAGAATGGATTCCTTTTGGGTATCAATGTATTGCCTTAATAAATGAAGAAAAATCGTTCTTAGGAGAGGAAGATTATTTAATCTACATAATGATACTTTAATAATGCTTCATATTTGTTTAGCTGAAGTCATGTTGGTGATGGAGGGATTAAACAGAGCTATCCCAAGCTGTCGTTGCAGAAGTAAATTTAATGTCTATCTACTTTAGTGTCATGGCAACATATAACCAAAGGACTATTCTCATCATAGGCACCTAGCAATAATTCACAATTCTTAGCAAAATGTTTCAAATACTTTTTATTGCCTCTAGGTGCAACAAATGCTGATCACAACAGAAAGAAGGTTGGCAAATATGACACAAATATAGGTCAGGGTGCTCCAGAAAAGAGACACAGGGAGCTGCCACACTATGTATGCAACGTTTCATTAACAAGTAAACACAGCATCTCACACATTTCCAAATAACAACAGCTTTCACAAGAATCAATTAGGAAAGAACTAACACCCAACACATGTGGCTGGGTATGGTGGCCCACGCTTGTAATCCCAGCACTTTGGGAGACTGAGGCAAGAGCATCACTTGAGGTCAGGAGTTCGAGACCAACCTGGTCAACATGGTAAAAGGCTGTCTCTACTGAAAATACAAAAATTAGCCAGATGTGGTAGTGAGAACCTGTAGTTCCAGCTACTTGGCAAGCTGAGGCAGGAGAATCCTTTGAGCCCAGGAGGCAGAGGTTACAGTGAACCAAGATGGTGTCACTGCATTCCAGCTTGGGTGACAGAGTGAGACTCTGTCTCAAAAAAAAAAAAAAAAAAAAAAAAAGTACTAAGGATCTGAAAGCAAGAAGTAGAAAAACTCAAAGTGGATCATAATGCATTAGGTAAGAATAACCTGGCCACAACCTTTGCTACCCAGGTTAAAGGTTCTCACCAATCACTTTGTAGAACGAGCTGGACAATGAGATCTGAAGCCCTATCTATTCTCTCAAGCTTGCTGCACTTCCATTTGTAAATGTGCATGATTACTGCCTTAGGTGAGGGCTCCTCATGCTCAGCAAATCCTTTGTCATATCCAAAATTCCTGAGTTTAACCCGCCCCTCACTCCCAGGTATGACGTCATATGTGAATGCTTGGGCCCAATAAGCCTGCTTGCTAGGGTCAAGATCCTTAAATCAAGACAGAGCAGCACCATGTGCTTCTGGCTGCTGTGGCTGGAATGGCTGTTGTCAGGGAGGGCTGTGTGTTGCTCTACTATGCCATTTTCCTGTTTACAGAATGGTCGCTTATGCATTACTTCCATTGATTTTTATAACAAGTCAGGAAAGGGGAGCCACAGAGGTAAAACGACCCCCAGATCCCTCTTCAACTTACAATGAAGCAGTCTTTCTCCATCTTGAATGAGTAAAGATTATCTTTCCACTCTAAGTAGAATAATTCTGTAGTTATCCCCATTCAAGACAATTTTATTTTATTCTTCTTTGCAAGGTCCTGGCTTTCTTTCAAATCTCTTCAAGCATAAATTCTGAGTGGTTCATGACTTTTCTTAAGCAGAATCCATTTTTCTTTAGGATATGTCTTATCCATATTATCTGATATATAGAAATCAGCGAAGCTACAAAACTCAGATAACACTAATAAAAGTTTCTTAGTAAGAGGAAGTAAGGAAAGCAAAAAGACAGCCGCATATACTTTTATAGATGATCTAGGCCCACCCACTCAATTTGTCAATTAAGAAAGTGAGGTCTGAAGTCAAGTGTCAGCCAATGGCCAGCCCAGCACTCAACTCTCAGCATAGTGCTCCTTCAATTTCTAAAAGGGCAGGGAAGCTATAAACAGCTGGTGGCAGTAACCTGATTCCACGTCCCCACATGGATCTCTTATCTGTGTGACCAGGATGAATGGTAAGTTTTAGGCTGTGGCTGCCTTGGGTAGCACCCGTCACGCTGGCCATCTGCAAAGAAGACATAGGTGACAGTAGCCTTCCCAAGACCACTCTAAAGACACTGCACTTCACTTCCAGACACCCTAATTGATGTGATTTGGTTGTGTCATAAAACAAAGCAGACACCCCAGTATCACTGGTATCTGGGTGATGCCCCGAACTTCTGGATGTACTACCAGACATCTAATGAGGGCGAGTCTGCTGTAGGTGCAGGCCTGGGAAGCATTGTGCTTTAAGAAGAGCTTGTCATAATGGTAAGAATGGTAATAGCTCTATGTTCAAAAACTGGAATTGAAGATCCGACTCTGCAGTATACTGGCTTTGGAGATTTGAACCTCTTATTTCATCCCTCCAAGCTTCTAACTATAGGTCAAGAAATATTTAATGAATGACTATTTTATACTGAGCCTTAGGCTAGGCTCTCGGAACATTGCAATGGATGAGAAAGACTCAGTTTTCTCTTTGAAACTTACTACTTCATCTTAGGTTATCATCTATAAATTAGGAATACTGATAATACCTATCTTGCTATGTAGGAATCAATGGTGATTGTGGCTGGAGATGCTCCTTATAGTCTGCAATTCTTCCCAGTTTCATTTGGGACAGGAAACAGGACTCATTGCTGAGTCAGTTGACAGCTCACCCCAGCCCCTCTGTATATAGTTTCACTGCCTCCTCCAACCGCCCCAGACAAGAGCTTCATACAAACCAAGCCTTGGCAGCTGTTACAGCTCCTTCAGGCTCTCTCCACAGGTAAAAGAGTAGCCTTACCCCAGGTTCCCCATTTCTAGCAACGTGCCTTCTCCAGGAGCCTCCCCGGGGTTGCTTTTGATACTTCTTACCCTACAAGAGCCAAGCTCCCAGATGTACCTTCTTATTTCTGGCCTCAGCTCCTTGTCCTCATGTGTATTTCTGTCCCATTTCTTGTCCATAGAGAAGTTTATTCTGTTTACAGTGGAGGAGACAGTTTAAGGACTGCATTTCCAGCCAGGATTCATTGGTTACCTTCAATATAACTAAGCCAGTTTGTCTTGAAGGCCCCATCCGTCCTCTGAGCCCTGTTCCTTCTAGAATCATGCCCCAGGTAATCCCTGGCCCTAGCCCCAAGAGTATATCAATTTTCCTGCCAACTTGGTCAAGGTCAGCTTTGTTAGTTTCCTATTGCTGCAGTAACAAATTACCAGAAAGTGGGTGGCTGAAAACGACACAACTGTATTTTCTTTTGGTTCTGCAGGTCAGAAGTTTAAAATGGGTTGGCGGAACTGCGTTCCTTCTGGATGAGATTCCGGGTAGAATCCATGTCCTCTTGTTTTCCAGCTCTTAGAGACCACTTCCATTCTTCCTCTCCTGGCTTCTTCCTCCATCTTCAAAGCCAGCAATGCAGCCTCCTTAAATCTCCAACTCTCTCTGACCTGTGCTTTCTTCTTCGCATTCCTTCTCTGACACTGACTCTCCCGCCTCCCTCCTTCACTTTTTAGGACCCCTGTGATTCTACTGGGTCAACCCAGATCATCCAAGATAATCTCATCTGCAAAGTCCCTTTTGCCCTATAAAGTAACATCTTCACAGGTTGTAGGGATTAGGACATCTTGTTGGGGGCTGGAGGAAGCATTATTTTGCGAATACTAGTTTTTAGCTCTACACTGTGATCTCTCCTTGGCCTCTAGAATCTAATCTGACAAGTTTGGCTACTGTGACAGGCCAGGAGTTCTTCTTCCTCCCTCCAGAGAAAACACTAGGGTTTCTAGAGGCAATGATCCTATCTGGGCACTGTGGTACTAAGGGTGACCTGAATCATTGGGCAATTTAGGTTCCAGAAACCATGGCTAAACCTTGGGAGGTGGGTCTCTTTCCCTGGGCTAACAGAGATTTCTGTGCTTCACAGGTTTTATGCCAGATATCTGGTCATCATTTGTGTTGGATATGCCTAACGCTTGTCTTAGAGAAGAAAATGACCTTATTGACCATCTAGTCAAAGACTTTACCTAATAGATGAGGAACCCAAGACCCGGAGAGGTAAAGTGATGCTCCTAATGGCAGAGCTGGGACCACAGCCAGGCCTCTGTTTCCCCAGCTGGTCCTTCTTTCCTTGCTCCACATGCCTAGCTCCCCATCGCCGTGTGGGCAGACCCATGAGGTTCAGTTAGGAGAGGTGCCATGTCAGGAGAATTGCCTGAACCTGGGAGGCGGAGGTTGCAGTGAGCCAAGTTTGTGCCACTGCACTCCAGCCTGGGCGACAGTGAGACTTCTCTCAAAAAAAAAAAAAAAAAAAAAGGAGAGGTGCCACGTTCACCAGACATCTATAGTCCATTCCAACACGCCAGGAGAGGCCAGTCCTGATGGGAAGGTGAACAACACTTCCCTAGAAGGTCCACCCCTGAGGCAAGCATGCCACTCATTGAAGCAACCCTTCTCAGGAGCCCAAGCTCCAGCTGCTAGTTGTATCAGAATCGCATTAGGCCGAAAGAATCACACACAATATGCTGATGTGATTGCTCAAGGGTCCAGATCTAAGGGCCAGGGACCATATTGCTTGAGAGACAAGGGACATGTTTCTGCAAACAGAACCAGAGAACCAATGTGGGCTTTCCTGGTGAATTCCAGAAGAGAGACAGCGATAAAAGGCCACACATCCACCCAGTGACCTTAGTATGATGAGAAATCATGCTCAAATGAAAGGCATGAGCAGTCAGAGCCCTCTGGTAAGTCTGTAGGGACAAAAATTGAACTGAAGTGTGTGTGTTTCTGTACTCTCATTTAGATGCTGGGCTTGCCCCCTGGGTATATTCCTGAACCTGCTGCACACTTATTTTCTACAATTCCCTTTTCCTATCCTTCAAGGAGAAGCCAAGCAGAAAGAGGTAGCGGGTGGGGTGCTCTGGACTTGGGAGCCCCTGCCAGCTGCCAATGTGCTGTCCCTAGGCAGGCAGGCAGGAAGATAACCTGCTTATCTGTCTGCCTGCCTACTACATCCTAGCCAAGATTTTTGGCTTTTTTGACTGCTGTTATGGCACAAAATAGTTGACATTTCTCCCTCAAAGTAAAAGATAACTCAATAGAATACAGTCTCAAATGAGAACTTTTGATCCCTTTCTATTAAAAAATAATAGCATGTCTTATTATAAAAAAGAACACGTTAATGAACTCAAATTTGGAAAAGAGCAAAAGCAATAGAAGAAAATGAAAATCACTAATAATTTATTCATCTAGAAATAACTTCTGCCACTATGTTGGTATATTTCCTTATGAACTTTTTCCTTATGTACATATATAGTTTTTTCTTTTACAAACACTTTCTACTACACACCTCCTTTAACTTGCTTTTTGAAACGTAATGATAGCTTCCAAATACTTCCTCATATTATTCAATACTTTTACAAAGTGTAAGTCTAATTGTGGTATAATATTTTAGGTATACAATATTTTAATTAACTAATTCCTTATTTTAGGCATTTAAGTTATTTCTAGTTTTTCACCATCATAAACAGCCACAAGGTAGTTTTTAGATAAGCCAGTAGGAAATATTTGGTTGTAGCCTGTACCTTAGGTATGTCAGTTGAAATGGAAACAAGAATTTCTATAAAGATATCTCTTGATTTTGGGGAGTTAGTGTTGTCAGTAGCACTCAACCAAGAAGTTATTTCTTTCCTCTCCAAATGATGTTGATTCTGAGAAAAGAGGATAAAAGGCTTTGAAACATAAGAGGGAACACAGGGGCTAGAGCTGTCTGTGAGGCCTTCCTGGTGAAGGGGTCCCTGGCCAGCATAGCCCACGTAATGGGAAGAAAGTGGGCAGGGAGAACGCTGCCACAAAAAAAGCTTAAAGAACTGGAAAAGGGACAGAGACATCAGGAACCTTGAGGCCAGGGTGAGATGACTTAGCAAACGAGGAAGTCTGATTCCATTTGCAGAGGACAGGTGTGTGGCTATATTATATTTATCTAAAAAAGAAAAGAAGAAACCTTTGCTAATAAATAGTATTATACAATTAGACACACAAAGGGCATATAATTGATGACTATAACATGGTAGGAGTACATGCTCAAAAATGTTCTACCGATGGGGCAGACAACAGAATATAGCTTAGAGACCACTGACTTAAAAGTAGAAACTTGACCATGGACAGAGCAGCACAGGAAGGGAGCTCCGAGGAGCTGCAGCCCGTGAATACCTGGCAAAGACAGTCCCAGTTTAGATCATCCAGTGTGAAACAAATGAAAAGAAAGAAACATTGTTCTGCCTGAGAGAGAGAGAGAGAGAGAGAGAGAGAGAGAGAGAGAGAGAGAGAGTGTGTGTATGTGTGTGTGATCAGCTGTCACTCCAATTACATGTTTCTTCTCTTCCAGTTTTCTTACCTCTCCTGACTATTCCCCTAACTTCGACATTCTTCTAAAACAAGAGGTCTTTGCTAAAGGCTGTTCCTACAGACAAAGTGAAGTGTGTAATTATTGACTCCCATTGACCAGATGAACTTCAGGGTGACCACTAAACCCTGTGGGCTATAATGCCAGACTTGAAGCCTTCACTAGCACATTTCACTCTGCAGCGGTGCATAGCAGGGACAACCGCAGAGCTCTCAAGATAAAGATCAGTGACTCTCCAGCTCTGAAGGTCGTCTGTCTCCATCTTACTGACAGCCTGTCCTCATCTATGAGGACATCCCCTACCCTTCCTCACCTATGGAACTTGCTCTCCAGGAAGAGCAGCAAACCCATCCACATGTAGGTATCAGAGATCCCCATCAATCAGCAAATGAAGCCTGAAGGCAGAAAGGGTGGCTAATGATGAGTTTCACTGATGAAGGAGGAAACGCTGAGCAGACCTTTATCATTCCAGTAGTCTATCAATATCTCAAAAGATCAAGAGCCAGAGGTGAGACTCAGAGCCAACTCTTCCACTTAGCTGCAACCTGCAGTGACTGTGGGTGCAAAAGAGGCTATATACTGAGAGAATTTTCCCACAAAGACTGCACCTGCAGCTCAAAAGGTGACTCAGGTCCCTGCTCTTCCTGGGATACAGTTCACTTGAGAGGTATTCAGGGACCATTTTAAGAACGTGGCAAACATTTGGGGTGGGGGAGGAATTGAAGAAAGGATGAGAAATGCTGGTATTAATCTGGGTTCCTCTGAACCTGTCTGATCAGACTTCCTGAAGGGTCTAAGAATGCACAGCCCACAGGTGCATGAGATCCACATGCCAACCCAGACGCAGGGGGAGAAAAACCAAGGTACAGTGGGCTGAAGAGTGACCCTCAGGGGACATGTCCAAATCCTGACCCCCAGGTACTTGTGAAGATGACCTTCTCTGAAAATAAGAGTATTTGCAGATGTTATCAAGCATCCCAAAATGAGATCATGCTGGACTTAAGGTGGGTTTTCAATCCAATAACATATGTCCTGTTAACACACAGATTTCAACCAGACACGGGAGGCATGCCATGTGAGGACAGAGGCAGAGTGTGGAGTGAGACATCTACAAGCTAAGGAATGCCAAGGATCCTCAGCAACACCAGAAGCTAGGAGGGTAGCATGGAAAGGATTTTCCTTCAGAGCCTCCAGAACGTACTAACCCTGCAGACACCTTAATTTCACACTCTTGGCTTCTAGAGTGAAGAGAGAATACATTTCTGTTGTTTAGGCCATCCGGTTTGCAAGAATTTGTTAAAACAGCCACAGGAAACTAATACACAAAGATGCATCAAAAGTTTGAATGATGTGCATGCCTGTAATCCAAGCTACTTGGGAGGCTGTAGCAGGAAAATCACTGCAACCCAGGAGGTGGAGGTTGCAGGGAGCTGAAATCATGCCATGGCCCTCCAGCCTGGCCAACAAGAGCAAGACACCATCTTAAAAAAATTGAATGACCCCATTCTGGAGTTGCAATACCGTAGTCATGTGTGAAATCATCCTTAGCCACTCCAGGGCTCCAGGACAGCGTTCCATCACCTTTTAAAAACAAACCCATCTTGATGAGCAGAAGGACCTCAGTAGCAGGGCTACATCCAAACCCTCCACCAAAAGCAAAACAAAACAAAGCAAGAACCAGAAAGTCGGAGCACTGGGAGAGGGCTGAGCTGGTCCAGGAAGAATGTGAGGTTCCTCGCTGCAGAGTCTGCTTCCATATTTCCTGTGTGTGCCTGTGAGTGAGCCTCTTGGGAGGGGGCTCTGCGGATGGGCTGAGAGTGTGTTTTCCATTTTTAAGCCAGGATTCACACTACAGAGTAAAATCCTGTCTTGCTAGAGAAGACAAATATGTTCCCTTGACTACATTCCAAAACACCGGAAGGAGTTAGACATCAGCATGGCCCCTGGCACTTCTTAAAAAGTCACAGAATGCCTCGATCTGATGGTTCTTCAAGATTTTATTAATTTATAATATTATGTTCCATCAAAATGATCACTTTTTATTATCTTACTGCTCTGAATTGTGTCTTCCTTATTATTTTCAGCTACAGGGACCATAAATTAAAATCATTCAGAATTTATACACTTACAGTTCATTATCTTTGATTGGTATCATCTTGCTGCCTTTTTCTGGTCCTTCTATACCTGACAAGAAATATTGCAATAGCATCTAAATAGTATCCGACCCATGAATGCTGAGTTAGAAAACAAAATAGTGTCTACATCATACTAAAGGCAACACATCCCACTTCTCATGTTCACCACCAGCAACCTTTCTGCCAAAATGACCAAGAAAATGAGACTCTAAAGCTCTGAGAGTTAGGATTGGAATGTAGGACCCTGCTTGCCACTGTGCAGAATGGACAGGTTGCTATCTCTTTCTGAACCTTCACTTCTTTCCGTGAAGGTCAAGGGAGTTGATTACTACTTCAGATTCTCTGAAGTAGCATGCTCGTGAGAAACAATGCTACTTCAGGGAACGGGTAGTGACATAATGAACTGACTAGAAAAGTGATGAGAAACCCATTCCTGGAAATTCCAAACACCTCTCAGGGTCATTACTGAAGGCGTAGAGTTCCTGAGAGGGCTGCGAGGCTGATGCTGTTTCCATGACTGATCAATGCTGTATGAGTAGAGACTCCTCCATTAGACTCCAGAAAAATTAGTGGATGTTTCTAACAGTGGTGAGCCTCGCCTAAGCTATGTTTGGATGTGCTTGGAGGCTGGTGCATCCACAGCAGCTTTTGCTATGGTTGTTCACACCATCATCTTTAGTATTGCTAACTACCACCTGATGCTAAGAGTGATGAGCAATGGAAGTTGACACATTTCTTAAAAAAAATGGATATTCTAATCCTGATGGATTCATCTAATGGGAAAAGCTTCACATTCACTGTGTGCACTGGCCCTTGGGATCCAGCTTCGTAAAAACGTAAAGGTATTGATAATGTTTCCACGCTATAGAATGCTGAGAAGTAAACATTTATTTATTTTCTTCCTTCCTTCCCTCCTCACCCGCTTCTTTTTTATTGTCTTATAGCACTCAGTATAATTTGCACATGCCAGTGATCACAGGTGAAGGATGGAGAAGGAGAAACAGATCACCCAATGAAATGCACAGTTTATTGGCTTTGTTTTTAAAATTTTTTTTAAGGCACCAACTTTCAAAGTTATAATGTGTGACTCCATAACATCAATGGAATTCACAAAGAACACAATTGCCACTTGTCCCTCTCTCTTAATTTCGCTGAACTGTAATCACAATTCCATTCCTGGAATATAAAATTTTAAAAAATCTATAATGACCCAAAATACATGTTTCTAGAGGTTAAGTGTTGGAATCTGGAGATAGTCCTAGGGGTGGCTGACTGACAGTAAGTCTGAATGGGAGTAAGTTAAAAGTATAACAAGCCCAGTTATGCCTCAGAATCACCCGAGAAACTTATGAACAATAAAATAAAACAGACTTCCATGAAAATTGAAACTGCATAGGATACTGTATTTTATTCACCAGACAGACAAAAATAATACAGTCTGACAATACCAGATATTGATGAGGAGGTAAAGCCATGGGGAGGAATACCAATAAATCACTAGTGGGAGTGCAAATTGGTGCAACCACTTTGGAAAACAGAATCACATTACCTAATGAAATGGAAGACAGATGCACTGACTCTATCACCGGGCAATTCTACTCTTAGTTATATACTTTAGAGCAGTAGTCCTCAACCTTTTTGGCACCAAGGACTAGTTTTACAGAAGACAATTTTTCCATGGATGGTTTTGGGATGCAACTGCTCCACCTGAGATCATCAGGCATTAGATTCTCATAAGAAGCACGCAACCTAGATCCCTTGCATGCACAGTGCACAAAAGGGTTCACACGCCTGTAAGAACCTAATGTGGCAGCTGATCCGATAGGAGGCGGAGCTCAGGCGGTAATGCTGGCTCACCTGCTACTCACCTCCTGCTATGCATCCTGTTCCCAACAGGCCATGGATGGTACCAGTCTGCAGCCTATAGGTTAGGGATCCCTGTTCTAGAGAAACTCTTGAACATGTGCACCAAGAGAGATATACAAAAATGTTTACAATAGTGTTGCTGGCAATAGCGAACCTGGAAATAATTCAAATGTTCAATGACAGTAGAAGAGATAAATTGTGATATCTTTATGCAAAGGATTAATATAGTACCAAAAGCAAATGATCACAGCTACATGTATCAAAGTGAGCAGATGACAAAACAGTATAATCCCATTTATATACAAGGCTGAAAACATGCAAACCTAGTCAATATGCTGTTTGGAGCTTTATACATAGATGGCATAGCCATGAAAAAGAGCAAATAAATGATTCACACAAAATGTAGTAGAGTGGTTACCTTGGAGGGTGGGGAAAAGTCTGTGATCTAGGTGGGTCAGAGGAAGCTCCAAAAAGACTGATAACGTTCAGATTCTTAAGATTGGTGGTGAGAATCTGTTTGTTTTATTATAATTGCCAATCTATGCATGTATACTATATCCACTTTTTGCTAAATTTCCTAATAAAAATGTAAAATATATAGGTATGTAGGCTCCATCTCAGATCTATTGAATCAGAATCTAAGGTTATAGGATCTAGGTAGTATTTTCTATAAGCTCTCCAGAAGAATTATTATGTACTGTCAGGTTAAGAGTCCGTCACACACACACACACACACACACACACACACCCTATAATTCCTATCACTATCCAGGGAAAAGAAGCTTAAAATATAAGTCAAGGTCAAGCAATCCCAAGAAAGCCATAAAAACAGAAAAAGTCCAGTAAAGTGCATAGAAGGGAAAATCTCTTGTAGTTCTGTGATGACTAGATGGAGGCTGATGTATAAGCCTGAGAGCATTAGTTGTCTTTGTACCACCTCCAATCTCCCTCATCAGCTTACCCGAGACCTGACCTGTTAGACTCTATAGCAGCATGAGCCCGAGATGATCTCTCTCAAGAATCTGGCCACACAGCAGGCTCTGGTCCTGGTCTTGCTACAAACACAGAAGCATGATGTGGTGCAAAGTGTGCTGTCTAGGACTCATCACAGCCGGTATTTAGACCTGGACCCACATGTACATGCTGTGTGATCTTGGGCCAGTCACTTCCCCTCTCTGAGGACTAGTTTTCTTATCTGCCCTGCCCCTCTCATTGGAATCCAATGAGAGAGTGTAGGTGGAGTGCTCTGCCAACTGGAGAAACTACCCTGAATGTCCAATAAGCCCATTGTCATTTCAGTTATTACTTCTCCCTAAAAACCAGAAACATAGGCTTTCCATTCTGAGTCAGGAGAGTTTTCTGGGTCCAAGGCATTGAGAGCCCTAAGATTTGGCTTGGCGAGACCTAAGACTAGATGAGGGCTTAGTGCCTCCATGTCTCTCTAAGAACCTCAGCACATATTTAACAACTTCCCACTACTTTCCTCTGAGCCTACCTTTCCTGATAATAAAGAAGGGAACATTCGCAAACAGCTCAGGACCACGGGAAGCAGCACACCAGGAAAACGTGCCAGCTGAGTATTTATGAACGGCTTTGAAACAAACATTTAGTCAGTTCTACAACACCTTCCAAAGTAGGATTGCCGGATTTGGCAGTAAAAATAAAAATGCAGGACACTCAATTACATTTGAATGGTTCTGTATAATTGGAATAGTTTTTAGTTTAAGTGTGTTCCAACTATCACATGAGACACACTTATACCAAAAAATCATTTGCTGTTCATCTGAAATTCAAATTTAATAAGGTGTCTTGTATTTTACCTGGCAACCTCATTTCAAATACTGATCAGCACTTTCTCTTACAGGGAAATCTGCATGGAAGAGAGTTATGAAATCCCACTTTTATTACTTGGTGAAAGAATAAAGGGTTGGGCTGATCTTGAGACGGGACTTGTCTTCCTCCCTTCCTTGCATGGCCCAAGAAGTCAAGGAAGGGCACAGATATCAAAAGCAGGTTTCAAAGTAAACAGCAGAATGGGGGTGAAGTTTCATCATTTCAGACAGAAATAGGCATTCCAGCCTGGTCCTGACACACCCAGAACATCACCAATGGCCTCTCCCTTACCTCTGGGCATCTCCTTAGAACGCTCTGCCTCAGGGCCATCCAGAAAGTCCATCTGGGAGGCCTCCTCGGAGGGGACGCGGCGCCAGGACCAGCTCTGGTTCCTGAGGTCATGCAGTGGAGGGGAATATTCCAGCTCACAGGGGAAGTCAAAGCTGCACTCCAGACCTGCAATAATAGCCGAGGGTCAGTGGAACAAACCATTTCCCAAACGTGGCTTTCCAGCCCCACCCACTCCACACTAGGAGGCTGGCCTTCATCTCCTCCACACCCTTTGCCCTGTCCAGGGGAGATCAGTTGTCAATACCACAGGGCTCTGTATTGGTGAAAACGGGCCTAAGAGAATAAAATGTGCCCTTCTGTAATTCATATTATGGGAGGTGTTCTCAGAGAGCATAGGTAAAAACCAGAGCCAACTAACAGGTTGAATGGTGAGAAGCTCTGCATCTTATGAAGTTACCTGAAGACACAGAAAGGGGCTGAGGGTGAGGGGGCAGAGCCTGGCCAAGCAACCCACGAGGGCTGAATCCAAGTCTGGCTCTGCTTTTAGCAGCCCAGTGACTCCAAGCAAGAAAACTCACCTCTCTGTCTCTTAATTCCCTCACTTTTAAATTGGGTTGATAATTACCATGCAAGTTTGCTATAAGAACTGGTGATAAAACATACTGCCTACAAATAGCTAATGTATGCGGGGCTTAAAACCTAGATGATGGGTCAGAGTGAACAGGCAACCTACAGAATGGGAGAAAATTTTTGCGATCTATCCATCTGACAAAGGGATAACATCCAGAATCTACAAAGAACTTAAACAAATCAATAAGAAAAAAACAACCCCATCAAAAAGTAGGTGAAGGATATGAACAGACATTTCTCAAAAGAAGACATTTATGCAGCCAACAAACATGAAAAAAAGCTCATCATCACTGATCATCAAAACCATAATGAGATACCGTTTCATGCCAGTTAGAATGGTGATCATTAAAAAGTTAGGAAACAACAGATGCTGGAGAGGATGTGGAGAAACAAGAACACTCTTACACTATTGGTGTCACTGTAAATTAGTTCAACCATTGTGGAAGACAGTGTGGCGATTCCTCAGGGTTCTAGAACTAGAAATACTATTTGACCCAGCAATCTCATTACTGGGCATTTAACCATTAGTGAGTATATACTAGGTATATGACCCAAAGGATTATAAACCATTCTACTATAAAGACACATGCACATATATGTTTACTGCAGCACCGTTAACAGTAGCAAAGACTGGGAACCAACCCAAATGTCCACCAATGATAGACTGGATAAAGCAAATGTGGCACGCACACACACCATGGAATTAGTATAGTTGCAGCCGTAAAAAATGAGCTTATGTCCTTTGCAGGGATACACATAAAGCTGGAAACCATCATTCTCAGCAAACTAACAGAGGAACAGAAAACCAAACACCACATGTTCTCACTCATCAGTGGGAGTTGAACAATGAGAACATATGGACACAGGGAGGCAAACATCACACACGGGGGCCTGTCAGGGAGTGGGGGTCTAGGGGAGGGATATGATTAGGAAAAATACCTAATGTAGGCGATGGGTTGATGGGTGCAGCAAATCATCATGGCACGTGTATACCTATGTAACAAACCTGCACATTGTGCATGTTTCCCAGAACTTAAAGTATATTAAAAAAAAAAAAGAAGAAGAAGAAGAAGAAGAAGAACAACGACAACAACAACAACAACTCCGGATGACCTGGGAACTTCAGGATGCTTTGCCAATTACTAGAGCAAGATAAGGCCTGCACAAAACCAGAGCATACCAGGAGCAGTGGCCCCTGTCACCTTCAGATTATTAGCGCATCATTATAATGCTAAAGTCCCCACCCATAGAAGAGAATCACTGCCACTTTCTGCACGTGTCGTATGAAGAACATGTTCACGATCTGCACCTGGGTGTCTGAAGTTCCTCTGCACACAAGCTTACATAGCCCCTGCCCCACGTCTAACCCTGTAACATTGGCCAGCTTCCCACTGCTCTGGGAGAAGCTGTCTTTAGAGCAAACACTCTCTCCTTCTCCACACCTGGCTGGGAATAAAACTTGCCTGCCCTTCCCCACCTCCCACAAAGAAGAAAAAAACCTAGATAATGGGTTGTTAGGTGGAGCAAACCACCATGGCACATACATACCTATGTAACAAACTACATGTTCTGCACTTGTATCCTGGAAATTAAAGTAAAATAAAAAATAACAATAATAATAAGGCCGGACGCAGTGGCTCATGCCTGTAATCCCAGCACTTTGGGAGGCCTAGGCAGGTGGATCACGAGGTCAGGGGTTCAAGACCAGCTTGACCAACATGGTGAAACCTCGTCTCTACTAAAAATACAAAAATTAGCTGAGCATGGTGGCACATGCTTGTAATCCAAGCTACTCAGGAGGCTGAGGCAGGAGAATTGCCTGAACCTGGGAGGTGAAGGTTGCAGTGAGCCAAGATTGTGCCACTGCACTCCAGCCAGGGAGACAGAGTGAGACTTTGTCTCAAAAAAAAAAAAAAAAGAAATAATTAAAAAATAAAAATGTACTGCCTATAGAAATGGACATGGTCCATAGCCGACGATCTGAAAAATGCTAGGCAGGCCCTGTCCTTTCTGATTGATAAGATAATGGTCGTAGGGAACTGGAGTTTTGCTCACAGTCCGGCTTTGCCAGCTCTATAATCTACCCTTCGATCTCCTCTCGAGAGAGGAGGGCCAAGGCTGTATCAGTTAATTGGGGTTTATTTTCTCTTAGGGAGTGACTGGAGAGGGTCACTGGGTAAGAAGAGTGAGAGAAGGGAGGCAGAAAGGGGCCATGCCCTGGGATGTTTTGATCTTTGTTGGGCTTCTCTGGGCAGGCTCTATTTGTCCGATGATCCCACGTTTGCCCCACTTTTAGGGTACATGGGCTACTGAGCTTCTCTTCCCCTTCCTTGCTCATTGTCTACTACCCAAAGTGGCTAAAGAACTGTGCACATGGTGGGATCTCAAAGCTGGCTGCTGGATTAACAGAAGATGACAAGCCACAAAACTTTCAACCACCTCTTACTTCATCCTCTCCCTCAAGCCACGGGAACAAGAAAAAGTGGATAATGTGACAGATGTTGGACAGACAATAGAGGAATTCAGTTTGGGTCCACGCTTGACCAGTTATCTCTCATGTGTGAACTTTGGTTTCCTCATCTGCAAAACAACGCGTTTATAGATGAGATGATTCCAGAAACAAGCACTTGGTGAAACCTGAGCTACAGCTCCATCTCTGCCACTGATTTGCTGGTGACCTTGAGTAAGTCACTTAACCTCTCTGGGCCTCAAGCTCCTCAAATATAAAATCTAGACCAGATGTTTTCTAAAGCTCCCTCTTGATCTGGCTTTTTAAAGATTCCAATGTCCTTGGTCTCAGAGAAGTTATAATAGCTAATTTGATAACTCAATCTTTGTGGCAGTGCTAATGGGTGCTGTGTCTCAATTAGCATTTGTGCAGTTTAACAGCTGCTTCTGAGGCTACTACTACCCCAATCTCCAAGACAAGTCTGGTGTTGGAAATTTCAGAATACAGTGGGGACAGATTCTAAGGCAGGCAGCCCATCACTGGATTGTCTTCTAATGGGTGTCCACACCCATAGACAGCTGGCCCTGCCGCAGAGTGGGAGCAAAATATTCTTGTTAACACTAACCAAACTATTTAGGTGTAGGATAGAAGGAAAAAAAAAACACTTCAATTACACTTGTATTGAGTGTCTTTCTGTTCCTCAGCTGCATTCCAGGATCTACCATCCTTCCGGTCCTAAGGTTAGCCCCCTTTCCCCTTTCGTGACTCAGACAACTCGTTTTCACAGTGGCAAGCTGAAATAGATAGCTCTCACTTTGAGTTGATAAGTCACCTGCTTCAGAGTTGGTGTCCAGGAGCCACGGGCTTCTTTAATCTTCAAGATGTACTTGAAGACACCTGGTTTTCATAGCAGACTACAAAGAGAAAACTGGTCCAACATTTTGTACTTTGAAACACCAATGTGACAAAGAAGGGTTAGTGATGAAACATGACTAGTAAGGAGAGGTGTAGCCATGAAATGTAACTCCTCTGGGGAGGGTCCACAAGACACATCCACATTGGTAGAGGTTCACTTCAGAAGAAGGGAGAGAAAGTCACCAGTCACTCTCATCTCACATTGACAATTATCAGTGCCTTTCCCAAAGCTTTCCCTTCTGCAGCCATCTCTATCTTGATTTTTATCCTCCAATAAAAGATGATCTATTTCTATTTCAGACAGAGGTGAGGCGTGCCAACTGAGTTGCCTCCTGCCTAGCAAATGTGCCCTACATGTGTATTCAACAAACTGACAGTGGAATGTGCAATCCCAGCATCGAGCATATTAATTCTGGGATCTTTGAACTCTGGAGAGTTTAAGTGTGATAATTGGCTGTGTTTGGGCCAGATCCTGCCTAGTAAAACAGGCTATGTGAATGCCCCGATTATCAAATGAGTTCCTTCTGAAATTCTTGGTCCGTAGCAACCTCCTTTTAGCTGTTAACGGTGTACTTTCTAGTTTTAAATAGGAATGGAGTTAACATTAGTACTCATTTGGGTGAAACTGAATTGGACTTTTTTACATTCTGATTTAATTTCTTATAAAATGTGGAGACACAGGCTTTTCTCTTTCAAACTGGCCTCAGCGCCTCTTGGGCGATAATAAACTTGGCACTTGTCCAAAACACCAGGTTAAATCTGATTTTCCTTGACCCTTTTCTGAGGTTCTAGGCTTAGTGTGCTTCTTGAATCTCTCTCCTTCACCCTCATCTGACTCGGTGCCTGTGAGGTAGAGGCTGCAGAATCTACTTTACAGGCGGGACTCAGGTCTAGGGCTTCAACACAGCGCTCAGCTTAAAGCAACGCAACCACAGAGGCAGGTCTACACCCACCCAGGGGCAGAGGTGGAGAGCCACATTCACTCAGCCCCTCCCGGCAGTCTGCCAGGCAGTGTGCTGGCTGTTTCCCTTCCATCACTCTATTTCATCTGCAGAATAACACTGAGAAGTAGATGTGTTCTTTTTCTCTCTACAGGTGAGGAGACTGAGACTTAAAAAGTTTTCTTGCCCCCAAATCAAAGGACTGCCCCAAGGCAGACCCAGAAAGTGACCTAGAACTGAATGATGCAGAATATCCAGTGCTGTCCATCTCTCTCCTGCAGCTTCAGAATCTCAATTTAGGGCCAAAGATTAAATTACACAATAGATGAGAAACCTATGGAGTGTTTTATCTTGGTTGTTCTTGGACCACAAACCTGCAAACTTTTCCTATCTGAAAAGGCTTCTCCATGACAGGGACAGATCTATATTTTCTCAATATCAGGCCCATTTTGCAGAATGACTGTGACCTTCAGGAGGATCCAGAGATCTTGACATTTTTTTTGTTTTGGCCCAGGAGAATCTGACCATTGAAAAACAGCAATGAGAAGAAGGTACACTTTCCAGGACCTGCTGATCACATATGTGAAATCACGGTTACCTACTTTCTTGTTGTTTCCATCATGGAAGAAAGGTAAGGTAGTGGAACCTCCTGGAAAAGACTTGCCAGTTGAGAGGAGTGTCAAGTTCTATGAAGGGAACGGGCTCTAGCCGAGCAGTGAGGATGGTTCTGGGCTTGGTCCTGCACAGAGCAGCTGAGATCCCAGCAGGTCCATTTCCATCTCTAGGCCTGTTTCTTTGCATTTGAAAGATGAAAGAAATGGAGCATGTACCCTCCATGGTGCCCTTCAGCTCTGAAGGTCAGTGATTCTATAGGCTTACCCTGGGCTGACACAACCAAACCTACAGACTGCCAGTCTCGTTTGCCCAGCCTGTCTCTGCTCAGCAGCTGCTGCCCCTAAACAGGGACTTGTCATCCCAAGAGGCAGATTTCCTTTGGATGGCATTTGAATGTACATCATACTCAATGGGTACTTGGTTTGCCTCCAGATTCTCAAAGAAATACAAAGGAAAGTTTGGCCGGGTGCAGTGGCTCATGCCTATAATCTCAGCACTTTCAGAGGCCAAGGTGGGTGGATCACCTGAGGTCGGGAATATGAGACCAGCCTGGTCAACATGGAGAAACCCTCTCTCTACTAAAAATACAAAATTAGCAGGGCATGGTGGTGCATGCCTGTAATCCCAGCTACTCAGGAGGCTGAGGCAGGAGAATCACTTGAACCCTTGAGGCAGGAGAATCATCAGCCCCTTGGATGAGCCCCTTGGAGGCAGAGGTTTCAGTGAGCCCAGATCATGCCATTGCATTCCAGCTGGGGCAACAAGAGGGAAACTCTGTCTAAAAAAAAAAAAAAAAAAAAAAAAAAAGGAAAGCTCATGTGAGTTTTGCAGATAATGTTGCAGGATGGAGTGTGTGTGCACATACTTGCACGTCTGTGTGTGTTCATGCATTTTTATCATTTGATACTCACTTCCTGATATCTCCCAGGGTATGAATCACATTTTTAAAAAGTGAATTCATTAACAGTTAGCTTTTAGGCATTGTTTTAGTATGAAGCACAGCCATTCAGAAGAATGTTATGGTAACCATCAGAAAACCACAGCAGTATCCCTGCCCGAAGACATACCCAGTCTCCCTCATCAAAACCTCCTGGCTGTAGGAGAGCTGTCAGTGTCCACCGACCTTGGATACTCTGAACCTGAGGGGGGAAATGTAGCCTCCAGGAATGTGTGGGACTCCCAAAGCAGTCAAGCCTAAGCCCTGTGCCTAGGAAGCCATGGTTACTCAGACACAGACGGGGGCCTCCCAACCAGGGCCACGTGCCAGGCCAGGACACTCAAGGAGATTGTGTGTAAGTTCCAGCTATTCTCCGTAACACCACAAAAGGGGAACAGGCAGCTTGGTGCATTTTGGACACTTGGATCTCCCCTTGAGTGGGCTCAGAACATCCAACAATCCTCCTTTGTATCTAGACTGACCTCAGGCTCCCCCAGAATCCCTTGGATCAAGGCCCTTTATGACTCTTTAATCCTGATCCTGTTAACCCAGAGACATCCCACTAGTTTCCTAAATCATTTTGGGTCAGTTTCAAGGTAGAGGATCAGCAGCTCCCCTTAGTTTTAAAGACATCCCATTGAAGGCTACCCCGTTTCCAGGTGAATGTGGGGTGGCAGGGCCTTAAAGGGCAGCCCCCCTGGGGCAGTCCACATCAATCCCTTGGATGAGGTCTTGCAGCCTCAGGCCACTGTGAGCTTTGGAAACAAATATTGCAGAATAAACAAAAGGGTCATAAAAGAGAGAAGAATGCTATGCCCATCAATTCCATGACACTTCACCCTTCTTGATTTTGTCTCTTATTATGAAGTAAAGCTGGGAGGTCTGACTACATTCTCGTTCCTGGAAATGCTTGGTGTGTGTACAGAAGAGCCCTGACCCTCATGGGGAGGACTTCTGTGAAGGCCTGTGGGAAGTGTATTAATAAGTAATAACACTTGCTAATGGCTCATTGGGGTTGGTCACCATGCCAGGCACCTTACGTGATCATCTTACTTAATCCCTATGAAGTAGGCAAGATTCTTACCTCCATTCAACAGATGAAGGCATTGGAGCTCAGAGAGGTGAAGTCATATCTGATGCTACTCAGATAAGAAGGGACTAGATGGCCTTTTACTGATGTGCTGCCTTCCTGTGAGTCCTAAGGCCCTGATTTCAGTAGATCACAAACAGGATTGCCAACAGAAAAGGCAACAGACATACCTCCCCTCATGCAGAACCATAGACATGGATAGCTCCATGAGAGAGGAACAAGCAGGAAAAGCTGGAAGCAGGACAGGAGCCAGAACGTCTTCGCTGTCTTGAAGGCTCTGATACAATTTATAAAGTTGGGCCTGGGATGTCCTAGGCAAGGACTGAGTCACAGGTTACATCACCAAGATCTAAGTCTGAATCTCAGTGGGTGTATGGCTCAGGAAGCCGAAGCCACATGTGCAATAAAGCCCAGGGCTTAACGTTCCCATCTAGGTTTCCTGATCATATTAGTCTGTTCTCATGATGCTAATAAAGAAGTACCCAAGACTGGGTAATTTATAAAGAAAAAGAGGTTTAATGGACTCACAGTTCCACATGGCTGGGGAAGCCACACAATCATGGCAGAAAATGACAGAGGAAAAATGCTCATCTTACATGGCAGCAGGCAAGAGCGCATGTGCAAGGGAACTGTCCTTTAGAAAACCATCAGATCTCATGGGACCTATTCACTATCATGAGAACAGCACAGGAAAAAGCGGCCCCCACAATTCAGTCACCTCCCACCAGGTCCCTCCCACGACATGTGGGGATTATGGGAGCTACAATTCAAGATGTGATTTGGGTAGGGACACACCCAAGCCATATCATTGATGTTTTCCAGAATATGTGATGTGTTTCTTGGATGTGATTGTGATCCCAGTTTAGAAACTGAGGGTGGGTGGGCAAAGTCTCTGTGGCCCTCAGGATATATCTGTTTTCAGAAGGTGCCTATAAAAGTTCATTTAACTGAATACCCAGTCAATGGGATCTGCATCTGAAAACAGAATCATCAGGCTTGCCACTCACTTAAAATATGACAATATGATTGTGATTTTGTCTTGGGGTTATTTTCCTGCTAGAAATGCTTTCCTGTCTCCAGTTATCTTGGCCTGATGTCTAACTACTGGGATACAGAGAGCCTGATGTTGGTCCTGACTGTCCTCACTTATTGAATGGTGATGTCTGTGATCCCAACAGCCCTACAATCTTTTCCCGTATTTCTACGGCCATATGTCTTATTCAAGTAACCTTAACATCATCATGGTTGATTCACAGGAATAGAGCATGAGACTTGAGATTTGACTTCAGTTCTGCCATTTGTCAGCTCTGTGACATGGGACACTGTTTGGTGCTCTCTCAGCCTCAGTCTGGTCATCTCAGTGATAAGCCTCACTTCCCAAAACTGCTGAAATGGCTTAAGGTGGTGACACATGTACTTGGAATGGAGAAATTCCCAAAGCGCATTGGCTGATTCCGAATTTGCATAACCATGCCTTTTGTGAACACAGCTTCCTGTTCATCCTTAGAAATAGTATTTCAATTGTCAGTTGGAAAGAGGTGATGGCACATGAACATTTCTTTAGTATTTTGTTGTACCAAAATAAGGTTGGCATTGCCTTTAGGTGATATTTGCAGTCAGAGGCTGTTAGAACATTAAGCAACATTTGAGGTCAACCATTTCTCCATTGGACAGGTGAAAATAACCAAGACCCAGGCAAGGGAAAATACTGACTTAGGGCCATGCCACTGATCAATGAGTCCTTCACACACAGCATGGAGGATATTACTTCTGGCTGCAGAAGTTCTTCTGAATGTCACCTCTTCAGGGAGCACCAGACCCGAACTGATCAGAGGTACAGAACCCACCAGCTGTTGTGTGTCCTCAGGCTTCACTTACTGGCCCCTCCAGCTGAGGCTGGTTTTCTTCATGGCATAAAAAACGCCAACATATTCCTGACAAGCCCAGTAAGCGTCTTCAATAAAGAACCATATGAAACATCATGTGTAAGTGGCAATTCTCTTATAGTTGGCCTTTAGAGAGATCTATAGTTAAAGCTACGTTCATTAAATGGAACCCCAAAAATTAGCATTCTCAAAACACTGCCAGTCCTTAAGGATTGTACCCAGCTCAAGGGAACTCTCTCACTGGCCACAAATCCTGAGGCACAGGGAGGGTCTCCTCTGCTTGAGGGATTCATCAGAATGTCCCAGTTGGAGGCCTCCAGAGTCATGAGGGACCTTGGAGGCCTCTAAGAGGAAGGAAAAGGCGGGAGAATGATGGGGATCACCAAAGAATGCACAGTGGCTGGGTTGCAAATCTGGTACTAAAATCCTGTTTCTAATCCTGTGATGATGATGATTATTCCAAGCTGTGGCTGAAAGGCAAAACAATACCTTAAAAAAGAAAAATTCTGAAAAATCCACACTACATTTTTTTCTGGAATAAATTAGCAAAAACATACATGGCTAGGTTTCAAATATCTCCCAATGATCAGATGGCTCAACTCACCTCCAATAAAGTTTTTTGGGTTTTCTCTTCCTGCATGTACTCTTCTGCCAATAAACTACATTTTGATGGTTGCTGAAAGCTCCCTGCTGGTGAGCAGGTCTGTTCTCAGGCCTAGAACCACAGTAAGAACAGAGTAAGGGAAAGCATGCTGTTTTGATTACTGTAGCCTTGTAGCATAGCTTGAAGTCCGGTAGTGTGATGCCCCCCACTTTGTTCTTTTTGCTTAGAATTGACTTGGCTATGCGGGCTCTCTTTTGGCTCCATATGAAGTTTAAGGTGGTTTTTTCCAGTTCTGCGAAGAAGGTCATTGGTAGCTTGATGGGGATAGCATTGAATCTGTAAATTACTTTGGGCAGTATGGCCATTTTCACGATATTGAT
>NW_016107495.1:3439254-3491284 GCF_001604975.1 Cebus imitator
AAAAAAAAAAAAGAAAGCATGGGGCCAGAAGCAAAGGGGAAAGTTCACTAAAGAATTCTTAGGAAGCCTCCCAGCTCCAGGCCAATTGGCCTTGTGCTTGGAGCAATTCATTTAACCACTTGAGTCCTGGTTTCCTCATGGATAAACTACAGAGAATTATCACACTAATGATGCTGATAAAAACAATATAAATACCTGTAATCCCAGCACTTTGGGAGGCCGAGGTGGGCAGATCACTTGAGGTCAGGAGTTCTAGACCAGCCTAGCCAACATAGTGAAAGTGAAGCCCCATCTCTACTAAAAATATAAAAATTAGCTGGGCGTGGTGGCAGATGCCTGTGGTCCCAGCTACTCAAAAGGCTGAGGCAGGAGAATTGCTTGGACCCAGGATGCGGAGGCTGCAGTAAACCAAGATTACGCCACTACACTCCAGCCTGGGTGACAGAGCCAGACTCCTTCTCATCTATCTATCTATCTATCTATCTATCTATCTATCTATCTATCTATCTATCTGCCTGCTGTGTTGATCACATAAGGTAATGAATGTGGCCATGCTTTCTAAACCCTGAGATACCATGTATTAATAGATGGATGTTCTTACCACCGTGGCCCGGCGATGCAGGCATAGCACTGTGTCCTCCTGTGCCTCAGATTTACCACCAGGAACCTGGGGATCAACAGGCCTGACTTGACCTTGGACGGCCCAGGGAGAAGCAGACTACAACAGAGATCCTTCTGTCCTTGCCCTATTTTATGTCAGCCTCTCAGGGGGCTGGGAGAAGCACTGGGGTATCTAGGGAGGCATTACAGGGAGTAACTAGAAGCACAGATCCTGCATGTGGTCAGGCTCCCAAGTTGGAAATTTGGCTGTGCCGTTACTGGCTCCACATGTCAGGGAAAATCATTGAATCTCTTTGTGCCTCGTATTTTTTCAACTGTAAAATAAGAATTAAAGCAGGGACCACCTCCTGGAACTGTGAGGAAGATGAAATGCAACAGTGTGTACTGAGCACCTGCATGGCGACTTGCACACAGTTTGGCCTTATTTAATGATGGCTGCCATTGCTGCTACTCTTTAAGTGGCTTCAGGGGTCAGCAATGGCAGAGGGAACATAAGAGGGAGTATGTCCACCATAGCGGGAAGAAAACTTTGTTTTCAGCCCTGTTGCAGCTGGAAGTGAAAAAGGAAAAGGGGTGAGGGAGAAATGTGTGGTCCTCACTCAATGTTTCCTTTGTGAAGGCTGATTGCGCTTGCCGTTGGAAGACCCCAGGTGAGATGATCTGGGTTTTAGCCCTGGCTCTGTGATATAACTTCACACGAGTCATTTATGCTTTCCAGACCTCAGTGTCCTCATCTGGAAAATAGAGTGGTGGAATAAAATGATTCTCAGGTCTCTTGCATCTCTACCATGCGAAGAATAATTGCCCCTTTGGGCAGATGACCAAAATAAGCTCTCTAACTTCACCCTAGCCAGCTGGTCAGCAGCAACCCAGGGGCCATGACTCCCAGCCCAGGCTCAGATGATTAGGAACTGTGGCTCCCCCTTTCTGGATTATCTCCTTAAGGGGTAATTGGCTCACCAGTCACCTTTGTTATTAATCCACCAGCTGCCATCAACATCTGGTCACTTGCTTCATAACACTAAGTATCCAACCTGGCCTCCTACCCACTCTGAGCACAGCCACTGTTCATTTGTCATAGATCCCCAGAACTTGAAACCATTCACTTCCTTCCCACCAGCCTGCTCCCTGGAATGCATCTGGGAGCCAATCACCCAATTCAAGACATCTGTTTAGCTCACTTATAATCAAGCTGCAGAGAAGAAGGGCCACGTCGCCTTCCATCAATCAATTACATGAAGACAGCCTCAGAGGGCTGTGTGTGTGCACGCGTGCACGCAGCAGTGGGAGAGACATGGAAAGCTGAATTCTTATTTCTCTTATCTGTGACCATTACAATGTTACAGATAGAAAAACAGGACTCTGCTCTTAATCACAGAACAGAAAACTGAAAACAATTAATTCTGAAGTTAACTAGCTCAGCTTCTCCATTTTATAGAAGGGAAAATGAAGTCTCAGGAGAGTGAAGGGACTTGGCCAAGGTGGCATGGCCTAGGGTTTGGAGCAGTAAAGAGCTGAGACCAGAACCCAGATTGGACTTCCAGTTCAGTTCTCTGCTTGCAATTTCCAGGAAACACTCATGCAGAATGTGTGTGTGTGTGTGTGTGTGTGTGTGTGTGTGTGTGTGTGTGTGTTGGGTAAGGAAGTCGCTAACAGAATGAAGCAGGGTCCAGGGGGCATAGTGAAATCCCTAGCAGTTTGTACCATTGCTCAATATGACATCTGTCTAAATGAGTTTATTCCTGAAACCAGAAGGTTGGAGGTGAACTCTGAGTAATGTGGCATCCATGACAACAGAAGAATCCTGCTGGTTAAGGGACACCTTAGAATGGACCTCCCCATTAACTGTTCTGTCTCTGAAGAGACAGGACTTGCTGGGTGTTAATGTGAACACGGGGCTCCATTCCTCCCTGTTTTCAAACACAGGAAGGTACCAGGCTGCCCACACGCCGACATTCTGCCCTTCAGGGACTCCCAGTCCAGTTGAGGGGATGAACTTGCCCGTAGCTAACTCTAAGAGGCCTCGGGGGAAACAGAACAAGGGAGTCTCTTTGCTTGGGAGGACCAAAGGTTCACAGAACAGGCAACAGCTGGACTGCACCTTGAAGGATGAAACAATTTCAACAGCTGGTAAAGGGCTGGCTAGGAAGTTTACTAAGAACAGAGGAGGAGATAAAGTTATTCTCGACAGGTGGAGAACTGATATTGCTTAATTCAGTAGAGTTGTATAAATTTTGAAGGTAAACTGCATGAATTAAATCCCAGATCAAATACTAGCGCGATTAAAGGCAAAATGCTTTCAAGTTCCAGAGGGCAAAACTAGGGATTTAAAAGAGTTTTAAGCAAGAGTCTTACAGCAAATGGAGCCATGCCACCAAAACGTACCTAACACTGTGCCCTGGGCACATTCAGATCCATCCTCATGTCCTCACAATACAGTTGGTAATCCTGATCATTTCCACTTTAAAGATGATGAAGAGAAACAAAAACAGTAAGCAGTGGCTGAACGTAATACAACTCACAAGAATCTGGGCTGGGAATTCATTCCACATCTCAGATCCCCAAGACGAGTTTTCCCCGCTGTGGTTCTATGTGTTGCTTTCAGGCAGAGGCTCGAAGACCTTTTGTTGGGATGTTACAGAGGAGAATGATTGATTGATTGATTTTTTGAGATGAAGTTTCACTCTTGTTGCCCAAGCTGGAGTGCAATGGTGCAGTCTCAGCTCACTGCAACCTCTGCCTCTCAGGTTTAAGCAATTCTCCTGCCTCAACCTCCCAAGTAGCTGGAATTACAGGTGCCTGCCACCATGCCCAGCTAATTTTTGTATTTTTAGTAGAGACAGGGTTTCCCCATGTTGGCCAGGCTGGTCTTGAACTCCTGACCTCTGGTGCTCCACCCGCCTCAGCCTCCCAAAGTGCTGGGATTACAGGTGTGAATCACCGGACCCAGCCCAGGGGAGATTTAAATAGGTGATGCAGAGGTCAGTTAAAGTGCTGGGGTTACCAGACCTAGTTCTCCAGTCCAGTGACCACCCCCATCAGAATCTTGTTTTTAAGGTGTTCTGCAAGTGACTATGAGGCAACTAGACTGAGTATGGCCATGTGTTCATCCACACCAGGAATGCATTGACCCCACACTGAGGCAGTCCATAGGGCAGCAAAACTCTGCTGGGCTGATGGAAACCCAAGGTATTCAAGGAATGAGGCGTGTAAAGCAACAGGTAGGACTGAAATGTGAGAAAATATTTTGTGAGCCCTCTTATTGAGGAAAAAGATGAACTCTTGCCTCTACGGTAGAGAGGTTAAGTGTGGGCTCTGCCGAGCAGATGGCCTGGATTTGAATCTCCGCTTTGCCTGGGGAGATCACCAACCTCTCTAGGCCTCTGTTTCCTCATCCTACAGAGGTGGCTATTTGACCAGATCACAGAAGGCCCTGACAGCTCACAATATCTATGAACTTCTCATAGACCAAATTATTCTAGTCATCTATCCAAATGGGCTGATTAAAATCCTGTGAATTGGAGGTCTCTTCTGACACAAAGTTCTGCACCTGAGGTTGCTCTGGACAAAACATTTTAAGAGGATTTCCTCTCATTTTTCTCACCCTTGATCAGTCCTCTTCCTGCATATGTTTTGGACACATGTCTTTCTAGGTTGGTTAGAAGTGCTCTGTATATGGTATTTCAGATGTCCCAAAGCTGTCAAAAGAGAACCTCCTCCGCTCACTAATGTCTGCTGAATATGCTTTTTTAGGTTAAGAAAGGAAAAAAAAAACAAGCCTGCTCAAAGTAGTTAAAATCACAGCTTTGAATCCTCAACCAAAGTAAGTCCAGCCCAGGAAATGTTCTCCCTTTAAACACATTTCTTTCCTGAAACTGATTAATATTACTAGAAATGAGAGTGCTGGTGGGAATGTCCCTGCCCTTTAATAAAACAGAGAACTTCGGGGGTGGGAAAGCTGTAGGCTGGGAATTGGGAGACTGAGTTTGCTCCTCACATGGCCCTGAACTGCTGGGCAGATATTGCAATAAGCTCTAGTGAGCACACAATGAGTACAAAACATGAGAGAAGTGCTCGGGTGCAAAAGGAAACAAGATGTGAATCCCCCGGTGTCTAAACGCTTAAAGTCTAGGAAAAGTAATAATGCAGGACCACAAATAACTAAGACACAAGCAAAAGTGTGACATCAGAGGCACTAAGTCGCATGGAGACACATTAAAAAAATTTCCTCCATGAGAATATGGGGATAGAGTGAGGCCCACAACCTCCCAGACTGTTCTAATTTGGGGCCATAGTGTGGTCACCAGCTGCTTGGTTGTGAATCCTTGCTATATGGTATCCAAAAGGAAGCTCTACTAAATCCAGCAGGCATGTCAAATCTGCTAAAACTAAGCAAACTGTCTTATTAGGTACTGGTGGTTCATCAGACCCGGAGGGAGGTTCTGTCTCCACAGAACTGATTGGAGTGTTGGGGGTACCACACATACATACAACATTCCTTCATCTAAAAATTCTTCACTTCCTTCGCTTTGGTGTTGATATGATTTGGCTATGTCCCCACCCAAATCTCATCTATAACTGAAGCTCTCATAATCCCCACGTGCCATGGGAGGGACCCGGTGGGAGATAATTGAATCATGGGGGGGGGTCTTTCCCATGCTGTTCTCGTGATAGTGAATAGTCTCATGAGATGCGGTGGTTTTATAAAGTGAAGTTCCCCTGCACACAGTCTCTTTGCCTGCCACCGTGTAAGACACGCTTTTGCTCCTCCTTGCCTTCTGCCATGATCGTGAGGCCTCCCCAGCCATGTGGGACTGTGAGTCAATTAAACCTCTTCCCTGTAGAAATTATCCAATCAAGACCTGGGTTTACAGCTCTCTACTGGCCATCTTCACCTGGCTATCCTGAAGGCATTTCAAATGTAACCTTTCCTCCTCCCTCTACATGCCTTGGTCAACACCTTTCCTTGCCAAATGTTTCTCTTCTCTGTTTCAGTCAATGACATCTTCATCCACTTAATTACTCAAGGTGGATTCCCCTGAATAGGTAACCAAGTGGTGCTCACTTACATGCAGAATCTCTTCCAGATTCCCCTCCTTCCCTTTCTTTTCCATCCTATGCCTCATGCATAGGACAATGCCCAAACCCTGAGCATTCCCAGAGTGTCTCCCCAGCCTCACCCCAGATCCTCTACAGCCTTTGCATATGCATCCCTTTTGTCCAAAATGCTCTTCTCATGGGTATCCATGTTCCCTAGAGTCCAAAGCCCAGTTCAGCAGCCCCAGTCTCCAAAACATCTCCCTTCTTGAGTCCTCTACAGACCTGGTCCTCCCTCCTCTGTGTTCCTGGGCCTCTGCTACTGCATTTGTCAAAGAGCAGGCATGCTTACTTCTTCCTCCAGAGCTCCTTGAGGGAATAAAATGTATCCTATTTGTCTGTATCATTGAGATGCCTAGAGCACAACCAAGCATACAGTCATCACTCCATGAATGTTGATACCTCTTCTCAAGTTCTCTGTGTTGGTGGAGACACGCTGAGGGGGAAATGGTGCAGGTGGGGTGCGGGGGGCAAGAGGGACTCCGAAGGGGGAAGTCAAGACTGAAGCAAGCACTAAGGAGCCACCTGCCCAGGGGTGAGAGCTGAATACAAGTGAACAAGAAAAAGAGTACATGAAAAGATGGTCAGACAGCCAAGGGCGACCCCTCCTACTTTATTCTCTTCCTCTGTCTTTCCCTGTGTGTCTCTGTCTCTGTCCCCTCATCATCTGTTTCCCTTTGTCAGTGACTTTCCCGCTCTGTCTGTAAAAAGTGTTTTAAATGAATCTTTTCTGACTTTTCTCACCTTTGTGTCACGTGGTCATTCATCCTCTTACTTTCATTCTAACTTTTATTCTTTCTGCATTTCCTTACTCAACTTGCTGCCAACGTAGAGATAAATTGTTCATATTTATTGGAATAGCTTTATGTGTCTTTGTTTTAAAGGGATATGACCAAGAGGAGCATTTTAAACACGTCTCTCCTTGAAACACCTAAGCCAACTTCTTTTTATTGAATTTCAATGGATTGAGTACATTGGCTCTCAGCAGGTTGGGGCACTCAAGGTGACAGCTGGTCCCTGATCCCTGGTATTGTGTGACAGCCAGCATTGCTGTCCCCTTTGGGATTCAGCCTTTGTGGCAAATGCATGCAGAGGTCTTTTGCTTACCAAGCTTGCAAATGAAAAGACAGAGGCATGAGCTAGGAAAGAACTTGACCCCCGAGCTTAGTGGAGCAAGGCTAGGGAGAGAACACAAAAAGAGAGACCTGGCCTGGCAGGGGCAGAGGAGTTGGGAAGGAAGCTTTCAGCCCTGACGGTGGTCCACAAGGGAGCTGCTTTTCACTGACGCCAGTGCTCCTGAGAACCAGAATGGCTGATCGCAGCCGGCCACATTAAATACATAATTTCAGAAATGTGATCAAACTGACTTCCTGCCAGAGCTGTGAAGCAAATCCCATACAGAGCTGCAGGGCCTTTGTGTTTTCCATTTTTGATTCTGTGTTAGGCTGATTTTTTTTGGAGAGATATTTAATTTACCTAGTCTTTTCAATCAAAGAAATTGACACATTAACAGGACGGGTGGTGATGGTGGCAATGGCAGGGAAAGTAATTAAAAAGTCTAATTTTTCTTTCTAAAAGAACCAGCCCCTGAAGTGGATAGGTCCCCTTGGACTGGAAAGCAGACAAAGTTTGAATAGAACTTTTGTTCAAATCTAACAATTGTTTTGTTACACTTAGACCTTGGGAGGTTGGGAGGAATATTTTCTTTTCCAGGAATCAATGTTCTGGACATTACGGGGCTGGACCAGTTTCTCAGGGCAGCCATAACGAAGTACCATCCACTGGGTGGCTTAAAATAACAGAAATTTACTTTCTCACAGTTTCAGAGGCTAGAAATTCAAAGTTAACATGCAGGCAGAGACATGCTGCCTCTGAAGTACTGAAGAAGAATCTGTTCCAGGCCTTCCTCTTAGCTTCCAGTGTGGCCCATAACCTTGGTGTTCCTTGGCTTGTAGACACATCACTCTAATCTCTGACTCCAGAGTCACATGGTGTGCACTCCATATATGCCTGTGTTTTCTCTTCTTATAAGGACACCAATCATATTGGATTAAGGCCCATCCTAATCCAGTATGGTCTCATTTTTACTTGACTGCAAAGACTCTATCTCCCAATAAGGTCACAGTCGCAGGTACTAGGGGGTTAGAATTTTAACAAATGTTGTGGGGGAGACCCAAGTCAATCCATACAGGGACAACAGTCTGGGATAGGGAGGGAGGGAGCGTAGAGAAAACAAGACTACCTCTAGTGCCAAGGGGACTCCACTCATGGATAGAAAGGGTTGAATCATCTGGCCTGCCTGGGATAGTCTCCATTTGGTGATATCAAGTCTTGGTCCCATAGCTACCCAAGGTCTTAGACATCAGATCAAACATTCAGCTAAACACCAGGTCATCCAGGAAGTGAGCGTGCTCGCCAGGCAGGGAAAGCTCATCCTTGAAGTAACTTTGTGACATGATAGAAAGAGCACTCAACTTAGAGTCAGACAATCTGGGTTCACTCTTTTCTAATGGTTCATCCACTCCGTAAATTGAAAGCACATTAATAAACTCCTTTGATCCTCAATTTGCATTTCCATAAAATTATAAAATAATTTCCATCTATTGCAATTTTATAATACAACTTAAATGAGAAAAATGGGTGAAAAAGAGTTTTGCTACATATAATTTTATATATATATATAATATACGTAAATGAAAAATCCCTCTCTCCTGCTCATATGGGGCAGAACCTTTGGTCATTCTGTTTAAAAAGTTGATGTGATTCTTCCCATAGCCAGAGTGGGCAAATACGATTTAAAGTTGGAAAGGATACCATCTGTCTCTGTGGCTCTAAAACTCAAGGTGATCAAAACTGCCTTTCAAAACCCCCAGTGGCCTCAATCTCTTAGCATCTGGTGCTACCTGATGGAACAGATTTTTATCTGGGTAGGTAGTTAGAGCGTAATCCTTTAGCCAAGCCTATAAATAAGTCTAAAGGCATTAAAGCTGATGATAAAAAGAAAATAAAGTCTTTCTTTAGATGTCCTCCCTCTTAAAACCTTAGGGGAGGAATGTGCAGCCCTCTGCTTGCTGATGATGAAATTAGTGGGCGCTCGCCATTCAAGACAAAGGGGAGAAAGGACTGCAATCTGATGTCAAATGCCATGGAAGAGAATATATTTTACACAGCATATCAGGACCCAACGCAAATTAGAAGAAATATGGGGAGCCTTCAAAAAGGTAGGTCAAACTTTTTCCTCAAGCAGATAATTACAGACTGGGGGTGAGTAAATCTTATTAGCCTCTTTCCACCTCGTCTCTTCTCATAAAACACTGGAGAGAGGAAAGCCATTCCAATTCAGAACTGGACAGCTCACCCGAGAGAGGCCTAGCCCACTGGTCATCAGGACGCCTGTGGTCGGGTTGCTGCTGCTCACTCTCTTTCCCCACCCCAACATGCCCCCACCAGAATGCAGCCAAAGACAGCCAGCCAGGCATGGAGTCCCATGATGGACTTGCTGAGACTTGGTGACTTCTCACTGTCTGAAGAATGATCCCTTCAGGCGGTAATTTTCCAGTCAAATTTCTCTGCCCAAGTTTGAGGCCTTAAAATTAATGAAGTTGTTAACATTTCTTAAAATGTCTTTCACGGCAGTTGAAAGGTATGGATTTATCACCCTAGTTGGCTGGCCTTTTTGGTTCATAGACATGTGGGCTGAGGCCCCACAAACATCCTTAAGGGGACCAGACTCTTGGCCTGAGCTCTGCCTTTAGCTTGTTCTGCAGTGGGTCTTGGGGAAAGACCCATAGATCCTTAACATCTATGCTCTGAGGTCAGCCCACTGGGGACACTCTTTATGGCAATGGGCCTAGCTGCCTACAGAATGATTTCTCTGGCCTATGAGCACTGAAAAGGCAGGGCCAAGCCTTACCTTCCTTTATATTTGCATCACTTCCCACATCTGACACAGGGCCAGGCACACAGGGAAGATGATGGTGGTGGTAATGTCTTCGTAAGTCTCAGATGAATTAAATATGGCAGAAAGACATAAAACCTCTGGAATGACCACCATGATCAGTTAAGGAACCACCAATGAAGAATCAGCTCCTCCTTTCCCGTGAATCAATAGCAACAATGGTGCTGACTTGGGCACTCTCACCCAGAACTCAGGTGTAACTGCCAATGGTTTGGGTCCTCTCCTCTGCCAAGAAGGGAAATCATGAGGATTCCAGGCCACGAGGAGAGTTTGAAAGAGATCTTTAAAAACCACTGGATTGATTCCTTTGCCCTAAGGTGGCATGCCATTTCACCCTCATTTTACAGATAAGGAGGATGAGGCTCGGGGAGCACCAAATGGGTTTATCGGGGCCATGCTGTGAGTAAGAACCAGCTTAATAAACTCTCATGGTTTTTTCCTTTTGACCTGTAACCTCTTACAAGATGCTCTGCAGGGAACAAATGTGTTGTGCTCTACAGCATGCAGGGGGTAGATCTGCCTTTTTTGGACATTCTGCATTTTATAAAAATTGTCCTCCTGTAGAGATACTGAATGACTTTGGGAGCAAACTCAAAAATGTTACCTGAAGACCAGTTGTATCGCAAATCTGGTTACAAAGCATTAACAATGCAAAGGTCGAGATTTCAATTATTTATAGATACTTGCCTTTATCATAAGATGACACTCAGTGTCTGGCTTAAATAAAATCAGGAAGTAATTCTTATCTGGAATCTCCTTACGACCACTGATCTTTCTCTCCTTCAAGGGCCGCTTAAGAGTCGCAGGAAACATTCCAGCACAGAAGATAATTCTAAACTGCCCTGGGGTTTTTGATGGATTTTTTTTTAAGTTTAAAATGAAAAGTACAGTTCATATGAACCAAGAGCATTATAGATGACAGACAGCAGCCTTTGGACTGGAAGCTTTTCTACAGTAAGTGGAACATCTCTGTTAGGTGCATTTTAAATAGCTTAGGCCCAAGGGTAGAGACCGCATAGAGGAACAGGTAAATATGCCCAGAAGGACATCTAGAACTCAGTGCTGCACTAGGTTTATAAATACTTAATTCAATCAGGCTTGATGAATGAGTTGCATCTCTGGAGGCCTTTTGCATTAATTCATCATAAATATGAGGTTGGTGCAAAAGTAATTGCAGTTTTTGCCATTGAAAGTAGTGGCAAAGCTGTAATTACTTTTGCACCAATCTAATAAGTCTTTATGCATCTCTTCCATCTGATAGAATAATGTGGGGAGCAAAGCTTTGTGCCTGTCCTTGTGGGGTTTGCCCTAGAGGAGTTCAAGAGAAATAAAATGTTCACTTAGAAATGCTTCATCTCTCCTGTAAAGCAGTGGAGACTGCAGAGACCCAGCCACTATGAGCTGTTAGAATGAGGAGAAAGAAGGTGGAGTCTTATGCCATGTAAAGGCAACCTCCTGAGGGCTCCTAGGACAGGACCTATCAGGCTGCATAGGTGGCGCTCGAGAGAAAAAAAATGAAAGAAGGGGAAGAACTCTGGCTTGGTAGCTGGAGAAGCCACTCTGTGTGATCTTGTTAAACTTAGCTTCCGCACCTGTAAAAATGTAATTGGACCTGGTCTCTTTATGTCAGAGGCTGTTGCAGAATCAAATGAACTGAAATAATATCAAAGAACATGTTTGGGAAACTTTAAGGAGCTTTCTAACTGCAAGGGGACCTGGAAGACCTGTGATGCTCATAATAATAATCCCCTCTTAAGAGACTGTGATTGTTAGAAATGCTGTGGGTCAGAACCAGAAAGCCACAGTCAAGATGCAAACAAGCATCTCAACTAATGACTGATAAAGGAATGGCTAGAATACTATACATCATAAAGGTTAAGCGGGAGGGATATGGCATCAGCAAAACCCTTGGCTCGCTGGAATGGCCTGGCTGGAACGGTCCAGTGGGGCTGTGCATCACTGAGAGACAGAGGGCTCAGAAAGACTTCTTTTGCATATAGGGAGCTGAAGAAATCCCCTGGACCTGAATCCCAAACTGAAACTGACAGAGTCCTTATTACGAGATGGTGATGGTACATCACAAGTAACTATTGAACATATACTTACCATATCTGCTGTGATGAGACAGGAAAGGGAAGGAGTCTTTCATTATCCAGGTGAGATTCCATGTAAAATAATCAGGAGAAGGAGAAGGCATGTTTGTTGGTGACTCCAAGGAGCTATGACCTGGAAATAAAAACAAAGAAAACACTGATCCATGTGCTTGGGATGTATCTTTTAGCTGTCACTCAATATCAGTCAAAAAGAAAGTTTGTAAGGCATTTTCATGACATCTGTTGGAAAGATGAGGGGGGAAAAATGAGCCCTCCTAACTGCAAGAGGCCGTGGAAGACCTTGACTGAGTTGACCTCAGGACCCTGACATACATTTTCTACCAAGGGCAGACAGATCTAAGAGGTATGAATGTTCTGACCAAGGCCATGCTGAGGATCTCTGGGAGATGAACTAGAACCTGGGGCACTTAATGGCTTGGTCTAACAGTTCTATCCAAAGTCTATTCTGCCTATAGGAATTTCTACAGCATTACAGAGAACTCCAATTCATCTCATCCAGATAATGCCTCCATCTCTACTTTATGTTCAGATTTGTAACTTGATCTCATGTTGTTTGCTTGGGTTATTGCCTTATCAATGAAAGGGTTGAAATTACACTCTAAAGTTATGAGTTCTTAACAATAACGTTATTTTCAGGGTTGTAGGGGTGTTGGCAGGGAGGCGGGGAGGTAGGTGACAGGAGTTTTCTGATAGCCAAGAGGCCAGAAAGCCAAAAGGATTAATGTTTCTGATTTGCATGAGAGAAAGAAGTCTGGAGAGAAAAGCAGCAGAGAAGCATTATTCCTGTCCTTAGCAGCACCTAAGGATTTTGTGTGGTGAAAAGTCATTACAATATATCTACAAATCAAATGATCACACACTGCATGCTCTAACACAGTGCTTCCCAGAAAATCCCAAGCTCAATCACTATTTGCTAATGTTTTATGGCAGGCAAAGCCTTGTTTGTTAAAGAAGGAAGGATTTGAGAATTAGCTCTGTTTCGTAGATAGATGTGTCGCAAGACGGAGTGCAGGGAGGAGGGAAGGAAGGAGACCAGCACTTCTTCTGTAGCTTCCCTGGTACAGGCGCCATGCTGGAATCTTTACCTATGTAATGTCACAGGATATTCACCATGGTTCTCTGAGATAGGAATGATCATCTCCATTTTACAGATGCATCAACTGAGATGCAGAGAGGCAAGTGATGGAAGCAGAAACTGAGCCCAGGTTTGCCTCATATCAACAGGTCATGTTCTGCTGTGAATGGGCTGATCTGCTATTCTGGTGGTAACTGTTAACCCACTTGGGGGGACAACAGTTTTTCCTTTTCCTTGTGAAGAGGAAAAGAAGAAGAGAAAGAAGAAAAGGCAGCAGGAGTAACGAAAGCATTTTCCTGGTCTGCCTGCTCTGTACTTTCTTCCGCATCACCCACCACACCAGCTCCTGCAGGCTCTGCTCTCCTACCTCTAACTCCCTTTTAGCATCAACCCCACTTCACACACTTGAAGGAAATCTCTGGCCTGGGTACCCAAGGCAGTCTCTTGTTTCCAGACCCTTCCACTATTTTACCTGCAGGTGCTGCCCTTAGGAGAAGCTGATTAAAGGTCCTTGTGCCCTGCAACTGGGACAGGATGGGCATTACATGGTCTCCTTCCTAAAAAACATTTTAATCTCTGCTTTCCATAGATCTGAGTTGGAAGTGCTGGCTCCTGGGTATCTAGGAAAGAATTTTGACTTTTCTCCCATATTTGGTCTGCAGAGATTAGAACTGAATTGATTGGTGCCAGATACAAGTTTCTGTAGCATTTCTGCAAAACAGCTCAGAGGAAATGCACTGAAAGGGGTGAGAGGCTGTGTTCGTGAGTTGCAGAGAGAAGCCATCTCATTTCACCTGCACATCAGCACTGTTTCACAGGCACGCAATGGGGTTCAGAGAAGTGAATGCAAAGACACGCAGGGCTACTTTGGGCAAGGTTAAGTTTATTTTAGCCTTTTAATAAATTAGTATGTATTGAGCACATATGGACCAGACACAATCCTAAGTGCTTTAAATGCGTGATTTTGTTTACTTCTTACAGTAACCTTGTAAGTTTAGTTGTCCTCATTTTGCAGCTGAGGAAATAGAGGCATAAAGAGGTTAGTTATCTTTCCTGCAGCCACACAGTCAGCAGGAGACAGGAAATCAGAGTCAAAAGACCACATCAACTGACACTGAAATCCAAGCTCCTTTCCCCACCCTGCACAGGTCACAGATTGGCGCAGGGTGGTCCTCAGCTCTCAGCAGGGCCCCCACGGGGTTGGGGTTGGAGGTCGCCACTGAACATGCTTCAGAACAAGGCAACAGAGGGAAGGGTCTGGGAAGACTCGGACAATCGACCCCCTGCAGCGACTCCCACATGAATAAAAACTGGCATCTCTAGGTCTGAGTCATTAGCTAGCCTCAAATTTTAAGTAGCTTTCAAGTGACAGGAAGACTAAGCCTAGGTTATGCTTCCCTGTTTCCAAGTGATGTCATTTTTCTGAAGCATTCAGCTTGGGAATGGCATTAGCTTCTTCCTGGATGTGAAGAACCAAGCAGATGGGGCTAGACTTCAGGAAGCACTTACGAATCTGTGAGTGGGCACAGAATGGCAGATAACTTTAACCTGGAAGAGGGCCAGGTAATATATTCAGGGGTTAAAAAAATGAAAGCTTTCAAAGGAAGGGCTCTGAGAGCTGGGTCATGACTCAGCACGGTGACACAGACATCACTGTGGGCCATCCCTAGAGGCATGAGCTTAAAGCCTTTTATGTCACAAAACACTAGTAACTTGCGGGCATCCTCAGGGTTGAATATTGCAGAATACTGCAGAGTTGAAAGAAAGCAGAAAGTCTTTTCTTGCCCTTACAGGAACTCCTAGAATATCTTCCAGCCAGTGGGCTCACAGGGGTCCCAATCTTGCCCCCCAGAGTAGGGTGGGCAAGAGATAAGCTGGATGAGGCTAGGGAGCTAATGCGGGGGTCAGCCAAAAAGGCTAAGCTTCCCCACCTGAAAAGTCAAGGACGGAGAAAAGCAAAGCCCACATGAATGCAGTTGTTTGCCAGCATCAGAAGCATGGGAGCAGAAGTGAGTGCTAGTCAAAGCTCATAGACTACACATCAATGTAGAATATAAAGAACAAAATGCTTCTGCATTTAACAAGTACAGCATCAACAGACTGTTCCCATCACGCTCCTCACCGTTGTCCATCTCAGCCGCTGCGGGGAATGATTTTCTAGCAGAAAGAGAAGCCAGGCCATCAGAAGCAATCCACTTAAGCTAGAGAAAGCCTTGTCTTTTTGGTGTTTCACGGTGAAAACAGGAGGATCCAGAGTGAAATGGGCCTCCCACCAATGCAGGTGTATGGGTGAAGGTGTGAATGCACACCAACCGGCTTGCGTAGGGCGACTCTTGGACCTTGGGAGACGAAGCATAGAGGAGAAAGGAGTGGGGAAATAGGAGCAGGAGCTTCTAGTGAAGTGAGGCAGATCAGTGAAGGCCTGAAGAGAAATGAGGAAGAAATACACCTGCACTGAGGGCATTATTGATTGGCTAGTGATACAGTTGTTGTTTTTCTGATGATTTCTTAAGCCCTTTCTAGCCACTGCAGTGTATCAAGGCAGAGTGAAAACCTCAAGCTCCTGACAATCCTCATTCTTCACTGTGCTTCATCCCCTTAATGCCCTCAGCTTCAGCTCCAGGGCTCATCTCTATCATAATTTCCTTGCACACAATCTCAACTCCTTTGGCTCTTTCTTCCTTTACAATTATCCCGGAGCAGGTGAATGTGGTAGTGGGAGAGGAGGGGTGGAGGAACACACAACAGGGCTGATGGGCCTCACTGTAAATTCAAGACCAGAAATCTCAAGACCCTCAGGATGACCTGGGAATCCCACTGCCTTCCCTGACGAACTCAGTTCACTCTCTCTTCCTTATACAATTAGTTAAAACTTCCTCTTAGGTTCTCAAACCTCCGATCCCCCAATGCTTCTACATTCTCAGAGAATGAGTTTATTTCTTAGTTTCTTGAGAAAAGAGACGCAATCTACCCACTTACGGGTATCAGGTTGTTGTAAAGGGTAACAGTTTACACTCTTAAACAGTGCCAGCCTCTTCACTTAGGTGCTAGTCTCATCTCTTCTCAAGGGATCTGCTATTACAATGGTCCTGCATCAACAGCTTTCCCTCTCTACCAAGTCAGTCGTACAAACATGCACCATCTCATAAAGAAAGAGCTTCCTTGATCGCCACACTCTGCTACGGTCATTGTCCCTTACTCTGCTCTTCTTTACAGCTAAATCTCTTAAAGGATTTGTTTCTGCTCCTCTCTCCACTTTCTTCCTCCCATGTTCTCTTAAATCCAACAAAATCTAGATTGGCTTCACCACTCCAGGTCAAGGTCACCGGCGAGCCCAGGCTGCTGATACACTGAACAATGCTCGGTCTTTGTTTCACGAGACCCCTCCAGCTGCATTTGTCCTGCAATCGCTCCCTGCCTCTTGGATTTCTCACATCTTGGTAACCATGTAGTCCTTGGTTGCCTCCTGCTTCAATGGGAAGATCCTCTTTATTCTTCCTTGCCAGCTCCTCCTCATTTTCCAAACTGTAGAGGAGGAAATGTCTCTATTTCCAGCAGCACTTGCCTAGGAACTGTCACGGCTGAGTATTGTATTTTATCCCAGCGGTTCTAACCAGCTGATGATCAATGGCCATGAATTTCGAGTGACTGCAGAACACCAGACCCTTCCTTACCTAATTGAAGACTCTTTGCTGACCATTGAAGAAGGGAACTTGTTTAACCACACTCAGTTGAAACTGTGCATTCATTCATTCTCTTCAGTTCAAAGAATCGATTTTCAATTCCAAATAAGCAGGACCACATTGTAGCCCTCTTTGCAAGACTTTGAAAACTCTGACTTTTCTTCCTTTGAAAATCACACAGGGAATTTCTCCTTGCCTGACATGTAAATAAGCTTTCTCTTAAGAAAACAACAACTTTGTGGGATCTTTATTATTTGACAATTGTTAAAAGTTGGAGAACCTGGGCATTTTCTGCATCTAAACTCTCTCAAAGTGATATCACCCAGTTTCATAGCTCTAAATACCATCCACATACGACTGTTACCAAATGTGTGTCTTCAGCCTAATCCCTCCCCTAAACAACAGAATACGCATCCAACTGCCTGTTCAAAATCTCCACTTTATTGCCTGATAAGCATCTGAAACTTATCATGAGCAAACCAAAAACCTGACCTCCCTTCCCTTAAACCCCAGGCATTCCCCATTTCAGATAGTGTTACCAATACTCACCTGGCTGTTTGGGCCAAAAACCAAGGAGGAATCCTGACTTCTTCCTTAGACTCATACCCCACATCAACTCATCAGCAAATCTTGATGGCTCTACCTGAATTTTACCCATTCTCATCTTCCCGCCTTACCTATCTCCATTATTGCTATGAGCTCCCAGAGGGCCTCCCTTCCGCTTGTTCTCTATGTAGCAGTTAGGTTGACACTGCAGCCCCTGAAATAGCTTTCAAGTTTCTTGCCGTCGCCTAGCCTAAAGGTCCCACAGGATCTGGCTCCTGATTCTCTCTCTAACCTCATTTGCAAACATTTTCCCCCCATTGTTGGAGCTCAGTCCCACAGGCCTTCTTGCTCTTCCCCAAACTTGCCAAGCACATTCCTACCCCAGGGCCTTTGCACTGGCAGTTCTCAGTGGAGGAAGCTCCTCCTACTCAGAGGCATGTGGCCACTCTCTGTCTCTTTCCAGGTCCCTGTCCATATGTCACCTCCCCAGAAAGAACTTCCCCGCTCATCCTATTGAGAGACAACTCATCGTAAGCCACTCTCCATCCCTTTGCCCTATTTCTTACACATATATGTGTTCTGTACATTGGCTTACTCCTTGTGTACCTCCTGCACTAGTCACTGCTACGTCTCCATGTCTGGCACACAGCAGGCACTCAATAAATATTTGTCAAATAAATGAAACTAGAGCCCTGGAGGAAGGTATTATCTCTGGCACTTATTAGCTATTAACTTCAGGCTAAGCACACACTCTAGCAAACCTCAATTTTCTGAAAATGATGAGAATAAGAATGGGGCATACTCTGAAAATTCTCAGTGTTCTGTAAGGGCTAGATGAGACAATGTGTGCACGACATAGTCTTTCAATGTCAGTCATACCATCCTTAAAGTTGCATGCTCCTACCTGTGTTTTAGAATCCAGAATGAGTGGGAATCTTGGCCCATTTCCTATATTGGGTATTCTTGTGTGAATAATTTCAACATCCAGAAACCAAAAGTGCTCCCCAAGAGCTGCTTCTCTATTATTCACTAGTTAATCATTAACTTTGCCAACTGTACAGGATCTCGACCACCCAAATTGCAGCCAATTGGCACTCTGTATTTCCAATCTTTATTTTTATATGTCTCACGGCATGTCTATTTATTCCTAAGCCAACATACATAATATAGTAAATAAATCATACTTGTGTCAGTATAAATAATAAAGAGCTATGCACGTGTGATGGTTATTTACATGAATGCCCCAGGCTCACTAGCAAGCATGTTTTACAAACCTACATCAATAAAATGTAACAAATGCTTCCATTCTAAACGCTCTTTGGAACAGTTCCTACCTTGCCTGTACACATTTTACTTATTTATTTTCCTTCCAACAATAAAACAATCAGTGACAGCCTGCTAGTTTTTTCCCCTTTATTTGAAAACACACTTAATAATGCATTCTTTTACAATGATTTTGTGTCACACAAAGCAAAGCTTAATGTGGCCAAATAAATTAGTGGTCTGGATGTCAAATCAGGCACAGCTCTCAGAGAGTACTGAGCAGGCCTCTTTTTGGGACTGGCGGCCCGAGGGAAATGGTTTGGATATTCACTAGGCTAGGCCTGCACCTGTTCAGCAAAAGAAACCTCCGTACATTTACATGACTCCTAGAGTTAGCGGTGATGGGCGACGTTGTTAATTTAGTCTGAAAAACAGAGATGTGATTTCAGAGAAAAGAGACTTTGCAGATGCACCATTTGTCCTAAACATGTAGCCCTCCCCATACCTCCCTGGGCCTGGAAAATGAGGGGGTTGAACACCCTGTTCGCTGAGGTCCTCTCTGGTTCATACATATTTGGTTCTCTATGGTTTGCTTTCACATTTTCTTCCAGCTGGCTCATTCAGAAGGGAGCTATTAGTGTCAAGGGTGGAATTTGGATGGAATTAAACAGCTCCCACTCCACCTCACCTTTCTCTAAACCCCATCCCATCCTGCCAGAGATGTTTGTGCTCTTTCTTGATAGCTCAAGTATTGAAGCAAAAATCACTCTCCCATAATATTCTCTTGTACTGTCAAAAGTTATAGTTTCCGCATGCATTTCCTGCCTCCCCAAGAGGACCCATGTGTAACTTCCGAGTTCTTTCAATGGTGAGCCACCTCTGCCAGCCAATAAAAGCGCATACACCTTCCCAAGGCGCAAAGTGAGGAATATTAATAAAGGAAATTGTTAGCAAGGTCCCTGCCCTTAGGGACTTGGTTACCTGCAGGGTATCCTACACCAAAAAAAGAAAAAATAAATAAAAAGAAAGAAAGAGGGTCACAAAGAGGTTGCCCTAGAAATCGCTAAAGTACATAAATTTGGAGCCTGAACAGTTTGCCTTTTCAGCCTTATTTCCCATTCAGAATCCTTCCTTTCACATCCTATTCCATTACACCTTAGCCTCCAAATTTACACCCAAGCTAATCTCTGCCTAGAATATCCTTCTCCACCCCCTACTTTCCTAATCCTACCCCTTCTTAAAGGGCCAGCTCAAATCCCTCCTCCCAAAGGTCCTCGTCTTCCCTGAGCTGGACACTAAAGCAGTGGAGCTGGGATTTGGGTTGTGCCAGAACAGAACCTGAACCTGGGCCCTGACTTCCTTAAATACTTAAGGCTTATTGCTACTTAGGATAGTGGTATCAAGGCCATTCATCAAACACGTCAACTATAACGGATTATAATTGTATATTAATTTCACTCACTAACCTTAAGCTTCAGGTCTGTTGTGTTTGTTGATTTTTTTTCTTTTTTTGCTCATTGGTTTAGAAAAAATTAAGAAAAGCATTTCAAGGAGGCTGGTTTTGGTTTGATGTCATATAGGACATGCTGGACAGGGGCAGGGGCAGGGCCAGATTACGGCATGGACTTATTTCATCAGCTGAGATACCACGTCTATGCAGGTACTAGTGACTCAACATTCATGGCCAAAGTCCCATAATGAAGGCCATGTGACAGCTGATGCCTCCTCTTCAGAATTTGTATCTATCAGAATTTGATGTTCCAAGTCACTGCATTTTCACCTTTTGAGAGATGACTTTGCTGTCCCATGCAAGCAGCTCCTGACTCACCCAAGAGCCCCACACTGCCTCCTTTGGCCCTGCATCCCTGCTGCAGATGTGCTTGGTCACTGACCTGACCTACCTAGCCAGGGTGGACTCACACTGGCTTTTGGTAGCTGTGGAAGAGTAATGGGCATTTTTATTTTAGTAATCCAAGGCAGCAATAGAGAGGATATCACTCTCCAGGTGGCCTGATTCTTAACACTCCCTACCCCGTAAGACCTGAGTGCTTCCATTAGCAGGACAACATGACTATCTGTTTTGGGTCCATTTCTGTGGTTTGCTTGTACTCTACTCTTTATGAAATTTACTCTACTGTGATCTTAAGCCTATTTTCTCCCCCCAGAATATGTTGACTAGAATAATAATCAAAAGAAAGGCTTTGAACTGCCACCAGGCCTTTCATCTTGTGATCCCAGAGAGCTTTACCAAGCACTAAATAATTAATGTACTGAAAGTGACACAAAGACACAAAGACAGGGCAGCCTAGAAAACCGAGTCCATCAACAAAAGACCTTTTTCTTTTGGAGCGACAGAGTCCTTGTAGGGATAATCACCAGCCAGCAGGCCCAGGAGTCCCTGGACATGTTGGACAAGAGGCTACAAATGATCCAAGAACAACTGGCTCTTCTCTTGACTTGATGTTTCAAGTTGGGAAGTAACAGTTGCCAGGGTGACTCCTGAAATCATGCAGTGAGTGCCCTGGAGAGTATGACTCACTTTCACAGGAAGAGGGGAGCTTTAGTGCAGAAGAGTGGATTCTAACTATCTACACATTCACCACAACCTAGGGCTCCTTGATGCCTTTCAGAGGCATCTACTTTTGTGATCCTTACAGCGACCTTGGTAGTTAACCCCTTTTGCAGATGAAAAGATTGAGGCCCAGGAAGCACAAATGCCCAAGGTCACATTGCCAGGGGGTACTATGATGGGATGTATGACTGCAGACCTCTGATGTGTGGGCCAGCTAGGAATGCCACTCTACAGTCACCCGTGCAGGTGATGATTCTCCTGGAGAACAGAGATTGGGAATTAAATACAGCAAAATGAAACTGCCAGGTCATAGATGCTTGCTGCATTCTCCTAACTGAGGACAATAGATCCCTTCGGGTCAACCAGAAACACACACCTAGAAACACACACCTTCCATCAGGGCAGCTAGCTCTGTGGGGCCTCAGGCTCAGCCACGACTGTCTCCATAGCAACCAGCACAAGGCCTGATGCCTGGATCCTTGAAATTGGTCCTTGGCTTGTTCAAGGGAACATACTTAGGCTGAGGGGAGGAAGAGAGACAGAACACTTTCTTTTAACTTCCAGGTCTTTCAATCCCTCTTTATCTGCTTGTCACCCCTCTCATTTCAGGATAAAGAGTCTATCCTCTAAGAAGGCCCAGCTCCAGATGCCACATTACTCAGCACAAAGGCCCTTCACCATGACTAGACTCATTTCCACAGCTAGAGAACTGCGTTCTCAGGTACAGCAACGTTACTGCGTGACCTTGGGTAAGCTGCTTAGCCTTTTTCAAGCTTTGTTTCTCTGCATATAAAACAGAACTCATCATGCTTTCCCAGCCAACTTTTGAGATGCTCAGAGAATTAATGAGACAGTATCTACAAAGCCCTCAGGCTCTTTTGAAGAAAAATACACTAGAAATCCTTGTGCTTTTACTAACGGGCATTGGCATGATGCTATATTTTAAGTCACTCTTCACCTGTATTACTAAAATAAACTCAGCTTGTATTAAAATAGACAAGCCAACAGCCTGATTGGCTTCATCCTACCGTGGCGCTGCATCACCTTTTTGCTTCCATTCATCTTGCGCTGTTAACAACGGTGGTCAGTGTTACCCTTGACCTCGTGCAGAGACTCAGAGTGGGGGAGCTGGGGGCACTGTGAAGACTATTTATCTATGTCTTCCCGTCACGCATGCGAGGAAGCTTGTGTGATCAAGCTTCCTGAAACACAGGAAGAAGCAATGCTTCACCCAAAGTCATCTCACTAGTGAAAAATAACGAAATCTGATCTTTTGTTCCCCCATTCTGTGCCTCACCCACCACAGAAGAAGGTAGCAAAGAACGGAGGAGGGAGAAGAAATAGGGAGACATGTTTTTGCTCTTTAAACCTGTAAGCTGCAATATTCTGAAATGTCAGGAAAAAAACTCACAAAGAAAGAAACCAGTACTTCATGTGTGCCTATTACACACAGTGCCCAGTCCCATACTGGGGGCTTTATAATCATTGTCCCACAAATCCCACAGTTTTCTGAGTGAGAGATTATTATTCCCATTTTTGAATGAGGAAACTGAGGTTCAGAGAGGTTGAGTAACTTGCCTAAGGTTCCGGAGCCGAAAGGGATGGAGCTACGATTCATTCATTCATTCCATTTCTACTTGCTGAGTATCTCCTATATGCCGAGCTCCACCCTTGCCAGTTGGGCTGCACTAGTGAGCAGAACCCCACGCTACCCTCTTAGAGCTTCCAGGCTGAGGAGCTTAGAGTGTGGCAGGCAGCAGACAGCAGTCCAACAACCTCCCAAGTCCTTTTGACATCTTGATGTTGTTATGCATTGGGAAGGAGATAGACACAATCCTCTGAGAATATACAATGAGGGATTTGACTTCATTATGAGGGCCAGGGGGGAGATGTCCTGAGAAGCTGATGCGTGAGCTGAAACCCTTAACCAGATGAGTAAAGTTAACAAGTTAAAGGGAGTGAGTGGGATACGGTAGGAGGCTGGAGAGGGCAGGGGTCTATTTAAACTCAAGTCTCTCTCAGAACAGAGCACCTGCCCCTTATTTTCCACCAAGGAAGGTGAGGCATTACAGAAGAACCTCAATGTATGTCCCCATCACACTGCCACTGTCCAGCAAGGAACCCCTTGGAGATGACATTGACTGCAATGGAGAACAAGGACGTAGAGTTAAACACAGCAGAAAGAGTGACCAGATTACAGATGCCTGCTGCCTTCTCCTAAGGATGACAGATCCCTCCAGATCAGCCTAGAAGGCCACCTAAAACTGCTACCTAAATTGGTTCTGCCCTGTGACAGGACTGATCTGACTTGCCAGGGACCCTCCCTCCTTTTCTTGGATGCTCAGTCTGTTGGCCAACTTTCCTGCAGAGAGGGGACCTGGAATCCAGCCACCAAAACCTCAGCCTCCCCTTTGCTCTGAAATCTGAATTGCCTTCTGGAAAAGGGAAGGATTGCAACTGCCCCAGGAACTCTTCTTACAGCCATCCAGGTCTCACTGATAAGCCCTGGCTTGCCTTCCCTGCCCTTTTCCATGGCCTGGGCCTGCAAAGTCAGAGCCTCTCTCTTCACTTTGCTTTAAAAATGAGGTAAAGAGAGGCAAAGAGGGAGGGGGGAGCAGAGAGAGAGAGAAAAGAAGAGGGAGGAAGGAGAAGGAAGAGACAGTAAGGAGACTCCTATTAAGGAATGGAGCTGCAACAAAGAAAGGAAGAAACGTGGAGGGGGAAAGAGAAATCATCTGATATTTTTCACTGTCTGGAAGTTACCAAGAGAAAGTTATTCAAAGTACCACTGTGAAAAGGCCATAAAACACCTTGGGGAAAACATGAAAGTCACGCTGCCACCATACAGATGAGCACCCTGGAATTAGCTGCCACAGCGATGTCTAAAAAGAGGAAATTCAATGGCCCACATTGCAGCCTCCTCCCCACTCCCTCGCAGCTCCCACCCCTCCAAATCGCGGGGCTCTGAAGGCAGAGGCAGTAATTTGGAGCTAGCAAGTGTGAAGGAATGTTGAAGCTGTTATTTGCCTTCATGCAGCACATCTTGAGTGCATCTTTTAGAATATAATTTAAAATACACTTTCAGTTTTACTATAGAAAATCTGAAAAAAATCAAGAAGGTCTAAAGGAGAAAATAAATATCACCCATACCTCCAGCATCCAGAGAAACCATTGTTAACACTTTATGGTATATTGGTTTGTGACTTAGTTTTCACCCACTTAACAAGACAGCACTTGGCTGAGAAGTATATTGAGGGGAAGGGGAGGAGAGCGTTCCTCTGCACCCATGAGATTTGTCTACAGGGCAGAGAGGGGAAGTCGTACTTGTAAACCACCAAAGCAGCTTGCACCCTGGCACACAGATGCTGAAATCATGGCAACTCAGATGTCCTCGGCCCTGGGCAAGGACCTGCCCTTAAATGCAGCACAGGCTTGGAGAAAGCAAAGGCTGTCCTCAGGAAGGACAGGCCTGCGGGGGTTTGGGAGCTGCTGGGATGCAAGTGCAGGGTAGACCAGGAGGAGGCAGATACACAGTGGTGTGTGTGTATCCTCAGCACGAGTACACAGTGGGGTACGCAGATTCTGCTCTGGTAGGCATCTTGCGGAAGCCATAAGGGCCAAAGACTATATAGAATGATAGTGTTATGTAAGTGCTTGAACCTAAATAGTAGGTGCAGTACATTGATTTTATGACTTGGAAAGGCTAAAAAAAGTGGAATTCCACTCATTCTCAAAGGAACAGCCAATGAAAGCAAACCAGAGATAGAGGGATAGAGTTCTATTTCTGTGGCCAGTGACACACCCCACAAATATATGGGCTCCCAAAGCCCTTTCATTTAAGCCTTTGATCCTCATAAAGGTTTAACAAGATAAGAAAAACAAATCCCAACTTACACAGGAGGAAAACAAAAATCAGAGAGATGAAGTCAGTGCTTCCTAATCTTTTTGCATACCATGATACACACAGAAAATGACAATACGTATACGATCCACTGGACTAAACAGCTAAGGTTGCTTGCAGTAAAAGGCGACTGGCGCGAGGGCTTCTGCACTCCTGGCCTGGCCTAGCCTGCCAGCATGTGGACAGGCTCCGTGGGTCAGTGTCTCTGCACACCTGTTGGCCAGAACACATGGGACCGCAGCTCACTGCTGGAGAAGGAAACTCTGGGTCAGGAGATGCGGCCACAGTCACACAGTGAGAAGCAGCAGGGTGCGCTGTCACCCTGCATCTTGCCTCAAGGACATTTCCACACAGCAATAGAGATGTTGGCCTCAGAAAGTTCCTGGTGCTTATAGCCAACACTGTGTCACCATTCAAACAAACCCGGTGACATGGGCAAGGCCTTTGAAGTTTGATCTGAGAGCACCTCAGAAAGTTTCCTCAAAGCATTTATAACTGTCACGAGGCTTCCCTAAAGAAAAGGAGTCAAACTTGGCTCCCTTCTCTACTCAGAGAAATTCAGAAAATAATTTCACAGGATGGTTACTGAATGGCCAAAAAGTAATGATTACAAATGACTGAGTTAAACTGCTGTGAGTAGCCTCATCTGTCATCATACGAGCGTCTTATCAGAAGTCCCATCAGGATTAGGGGCTCATCGTGACTAGTGACATTTGCTGGCCGAGATGGCTCAGCTCCCTCCATGTCCCCTTCAATCATGGTGTCAGGAGAAGCCTTCCAAGGTTTGAGCATAAACTCTGAGAAATTGCTTTTGGCAATGACTCCAGGAGCGGCTTTCAAGATAATGGACTCCTTCTGCAAGTGGCACTCTATCTCCCCAAGACTTCCAGGGTCTTTCTGTCACTGGAGATTCTGGGCAGCATCAGGACATGATGGGCCGCTGGCAACAGGTATTACAGAAACTAAACCTTCTGGCCTGTTGAATTAATGATTATATTAGATACAGGTAGGTCACACTCAGGGAGCACTTACATTAAACCTCTGGATGGAAAATGAAAATATTTCCTCAAATCTGCTAATATCTCCAAATGTAAACCAAATTTATATTTTCATTTGGACAATAGCAATCCGGCCCAAGAAAAGCAGTCAGAAATAGACATTAAAGATATTTGGAGCAAGTGAATGAACCATGGGCTAATTGGATAATATTACATCTATCTGTTATAATTGTGCACAAAGAACACCCTTGACTCCTTGGGAGTTTCTGTCAGTGACCTATAAAGGTGTTGTAGTAAGATGAGGTCAATTCTCTGTTAATTTCTCACTCAGCAGTGGGAGGGGAGGAGAGGAGTCTTCACTTTGCCCTGGGCCTTGGACATGGGGTAAACCTTGGTCATTTGTACAGGATGCATCCAGAGACTTCTGGAATCCTCATCTTCAAGAATATTGCTGTAACATATCATCACCTCCATAAAATGCATTGCCACAATAGGCAGAAAACAGTAAATCATTCACTGAGTGACTCATAACCAAACCCAGCCTCATAGCATGAGATTTGTCAAATTCTTATCTCAGCAAAATGACAATTTATTACATATCATGTAATTTGGAGTCCCTTGCAAATAGTAGAAACTGGGACTATTAAATCTGCCACTACCAAGAAGTCACTGTAGCCAGAATATGAGAGAGAACTAAAATAAGATACAAAAGTAACTTTTCCACCTACCCTGGGGTCCCAGGCTCTGAAATGGGCAGGGGGAGCCAAGAACTATTGTCACAAACTCCAGAAGTTCCAGCCATGGCTTCCTCACTGTCCACACTTGTAGAACTGTGCAGTTTTCCTGCCTGAGGTAAGTAGCAATGATATCTATACTAGGTTTAACTCATCCTTGAGGTGAAAAGACTTGGGGAAGACATGTTTATGGGTTGCTGACTGTTAGGGAATGCTGTGGACTGAATGTTTATGGCTCCCCCAAAATTCACATATTGAAACCCACTCCCCATTGTGATGGTATTAGGAGGTGAGGCCTCTGAGAGGCAGGGCTTTTGGCAGAGTTCTCATAAATGGGATTGGTGTCCACATAAAAGAGGCCCCAAAAGGAGCCTTCACCCTTCCACCATGTGAGGACACAGAAAGAAGGCACTGTCCATGAACCAGGAAACAGGCCCTCACCAGACTCTTAATCTGCTGGCACCTTGATCTTGGACTTCCCCATCTCTAGGACTGTGAACAATAAACTTCTATTGTTTTTAAGCTACCCTCTCTATAGGTTTTTTAAGCAGCCTGAATAGACTAAGGGAGACCCCAGAGATAAAGACTTTGAGTTCCTGACCTTCATGAATTGATATAAGTGGAGTGAATATAAGACGAACAGAGAGAAGCATTAGAATATGAGGCAGGCTTCTGGTGGGGTGGAAGGCTGCTAGGAGTAAGTAGAAGGAAATCCACTCAGAGCAAATAGGACACATGACACCTAAGAGCAAGATACACGATTGGCTGTTGGGGCACCCTCCCTGAAGGCGGGACACTGAAGAAGAGTAACCCAGCCATTCTCCCTGGAAATCAGACGTGATGTGTGGCAGGATCAGGGAGGAAAAACCTGGTATCACCAAGCAGAATGAAATGGCAGCCAGGTCTTCTTACAGCTTTGAAATGTCCTTGTTTAACATAGATCTGTGGCAAGAGATACAGAATGTATAAAAGGGGCTACAAACTAGATTAAGAGAAAAGGAGGCAAGATGTGGAATCCCAGATGATACCATGTTGTCTTGGAGTTGAGATCATGGGCTTAGATGTCAGGCTGGCCTGAACTCAACTCACTGTTCCACCACCTACTAGCACCTATGTGACTTCAGGCAAATGATCTAACTTCTTTAAGCTTCACTTTCCTGTTGTGTGACATCAGGACAGTAATGGAAGCAACCTTACATGCTTGCCTTGAAGATGCCATGAGAGGGTGCTTATGAAGTACTTAGCACAATGCCTAGCCTACAGTAAGTGTTCAGTCAATGTGATTTATATTACTATTATAAAAAATAAAGAAAATGCTGGGCAAAATGTGGGCCCAGCCATTGAGAGGTCTGAGTTTTAAAACTTCAGGAAAGAGTCATGTGACCCATAGGAGGGAAACATACACTTTGTAGGCAGGAGGGGAAGATCTGCAATCCAGAAACACCCACGGGGATCCAGCAGGTTTTCCGGGCTGTGCAGGCAGTGACAGGAGGGGCTGGAGGGGCTGTCTTGGAAAAAGCGGCCATGGGAGCTTGGGCTTACTGAACCTGCGGTCTGTAGATCCTGGCAGACCACTGGCCAACATCAGAGGGGCCAACAGTAGATGGCCTGAACTTGGAGTTGCTTTTAATACTTACAAAGGCTGTCAGTCTGGGAGCCAGCAAAGCATCAGTTTCCCAAAGTGAAAACTGAGGCATGGAAAAACAAATTAGGGGCCCAAGGAGAGGACTTGGAGGACAAGCAGGGGACAGGGCAGAGATCCAACACTGGGCCCAGGACTCAGCCTCCTTCTAGTCATGTGTCCAAGGTTCATTGACTTGGCAATTGTGTAATCTGTGCTCTTTATATTCATTATTCCTCAACCATGTTCAAGTCTCAATAAAAGGTGCTGCAGACCATCTCCATCCCCATCTGCTCTCAGCAATCATGGAGATGTCATGATGTCCCAAAGAGAAGAAACTGGCTAATGTTTTCAGATTTTTTTGACATGAAAAAAAAAATGAAGTTCAGGGACCACAGGCCTATAAGTTTAACAGCGCTCTTGGACAAAATTCTAAAACAGATAATTAATCAGATGACATGGAAGCCTTTAGAATATATATTGATCATAGGGAGATGAAACTAGTTCAGTAGGAATAAGACATGGTCAGACTAAGGATAATATCTTTACTATCAAATGAGCAATCTCTTCCCCCATGCTCAAAAACAAAAATAATTACAAAACAAAGACACCTGTAAAAATAAATATAGATCCTAATCTCTCTCTCTCTCTCTTTCTGAAACAGACACACACACACACACACACACACACACACACACACATATCCAAATATCAATGGCTAATAAATACTTGAAAAAAATCTCAACTCTAACAGTAATCAAAGAAAAGCAAATTAAAATACTGGAATACTACTTTTCACTTATTGAATTAGAAAATATTTAAAATAATTTTAATAATTTAAATAAATTTAATAGACATTTTAATAATTTAAATACAATTTAAAATACATTTTAAAATAATTATGCTCAGCACAGATGAGGGCAATGAGATAGATAACCTTATATATCCTGGTAGAAGTATGAATTGTAAATGTAATGCTTTTTAATAATGATGTAATAATGGCTAACAATGAGTATGTGTAAATTTCTATGTACATGGATAATTTTATTTTTTTTTATTACAACAACCCTATGAAATAGACATTGGTATTCCCATTTTGCTTATGAAGAAATTAAAAGGGTACAAGTTTCAAATGCCCCAGAGACTCTGATTCTCATATGTCATCTGGGGGTTGCAGGGACAAAGGAAATGGGTAAGGAGAGGAGAAGACAAGAGAAGTCCCCAAGAGGGATCTGATTTGGGTATACCATTCTCCCCTTGAGAATAACAACATTGCACTCTCCTGTAGATAAGAACAGATAACTAATTTTGGCAATATTTAAGACTGTTCATACTTTTGACTTTTATTCTCTCCTAAGAAAATATTCAAAAGTTACAAAAGTGTTTGTAAACAATCATAGCCTTCAGTAATTTTATAATAATAAATGCTATCTTGGTTGGAAACAATTTAAATATCTAGCAATAGGTTAAATGATTTGAAAATAATAGTAAGAGTAGTAGTAATAATAATAATTATTATTTTATACTCATTATGTACTAGGTGCTGGATTAAGCTTTACTTGAATTATCTCATGTATTCCTTACTGATATGGTTTGACCATGTCCCCACCCAAATCTCATCTTGAATTGTAGTTCCTATAATCTCCACATGTCAGGGGAGTACCCAGTGGGGGTAACTGAATCATGGGCCAGTGACCCCCATGCTGCTGTTCTCATGATAGTGAATGGGTTCTCATGAGAGCTTATGGTTTCATAAGGGACTTTCCCCTCTTTGCTTGGCACTTCTCTCTCCTGCTGCCTTGTGAATAAGGACATGTTTACCTACCCTCCACCATGATTGTAAATTTCCTGAGGCTTCCTCAGCCTTGCAGAACTGAGTCAATCAAACCTCTTTCCTTTATAAATTAGTCAATCTGGGGCAGCTCTTTATAGCAGCATGAGAATGGACTAATACACTTATAAAGATACCAAGCCAGCCCATGATAGCAACAGAATTAGAGCACAGGCAGTCTTACTCCAGAGCTTTTACTATCAATGATCAAACTCTATATATGTAATTCATTTCCATGATGGAATATTATGGAGCCATTAGAGATTATGTTTTCAAAGGGTTTTTGATAACATAGGGAAATATTTACATTATATGCTTGGAAAATTACATATATAGTATGATCTAGCTGTGTGAAAAATATACGAAGAAAATGGCTGGAAGAAAATATACCAATTAACAGTAATTGCCTTTGAATGGTCTGGTTATGAGTCATTTATTTTCTTCTTTATACTTTTCTGAATTTTTCTAATGTACTAAAATAAGCATGTGTCATTTTTTAAAAATCCAGAGTGGAAATAAAGTAAGTCATGTTCATGCCAAATTACCCTTATTTCCATTTTGACAGTGTATTTTAAAATTTGACAAAGTAACTCATATTTTAGTACATTAAAAAATGGAAACAAGGAAATAAATTTAATAAAAATAATACTTAGAATTATTTATTAATGAAGCAATGTTTTCCATACTAAGTAAATAAAAGAGGACCAGGATTAAGGCTTATACACTCTTGAATTTATACTTTCCTGACCCCAGTATCTAGCACAGTGCCTTATGTAGCGTTGACTTTTGGCAAATATTTATAGAATGAGTGATTTTCTCTTTCTAAACACTTTTTAAAAATCAATGGCAAGACATGGAAAAAATGCTTATTGAATTTGTAGTGATAACTAACATCGCAAAAAATAGTCAACATTTATAATTACCTAAGCCATACACAGGATGAAATTTAATACTTGTTAAAATTTCCAGTATCACTTGTTTATGTATTAGAAGTTTTAAAATATGTTTTATTAATTGAATTGCTAATTTTGACTTTAGGAATATCCCAGGTAAGTAACTGAGAATGGTCACAAATATTTAGACCCAGTGATGATTCCTTGTTCCAGTACTTGGTGACACTAAAGATTAGAAAGAATCAGATGTTTAACAGTGGGTGATAGGCTGAATATACTGTGGGCATCCTTAAAATAAAATCTCATCCAGTAAAAGGTTTTGTAGAAATTTATGTGTTGATGCAGAAGTATTTTTACAAACATGGTAATGTTAAAAGGCAAGTTATAAAACAATATAAACAATGTGATCCTAATGTTGTGAAAATATGTAGGTGCCAGCTAGAGATAAATGAGGCTATACATGAAAATTTTAGGGGTAGAAATCTGTGCATGATGCAATTATAGGTAGTTTAGTTATATTTGTATTTTTTCATTATGTTCTGATGAATGTGAATTACTTTTGAAAAAACAAATGTAAAACTTCTCTATGCAACTATAGAATGTGTTCTGGAAAACTGCAGTTGGTGCTGATTTTACAACATTTCACGTTAAAAACAACAACAAAACAAACAAACAAAATGGATCTGAATGTGTGATTGCCCCAGCTCTATATAGCTAGCAGTGCAGCATGGCAGCTAAGAAGATGCTAATTCCAATCTTAAGTGACACCGCAAGAAGCAAAATCTCTTGGCTGTGGGCAGCAGTGATTCCCCTGGGCTCCACAGTGGGCAAAGCACAGTGATAATTTTGCATTCATTTCTTGCATTGTTTTAGAAAAGAACTGACAAACTAGCGAGTCCAGAGTGCAACAAGCAGGTGGTAGAGACATCTGCCATGAACATGGCTTGCCCAGAAAAGGAGCGTCCACTGGGAAGCATTATCTCCACCATCCTTCCCAACCTGGTGTCTGTTTTCTTTTACATAATCCTCCCTGAGTCTCCACCACCAGGAAACATTTTGGGATGATTCCTCAGAATAACACATGTGCCTGCATGGAGGGTGGAAAATGATTTGAGTTGTAGTTGAAGTTAGATCTTGGAAGAATAGTGAGGTCATGGTGAGGACAGCTGAGCCAAGGTGAGAGGGAGAACAACAGGCACGAGAGACAGAAAGAGCAAAAATGCAAGCCTGGGGGACCTAATTTGCGCCTTGAAACCCAGATCCTAGTATGAGAGAAGCGAAAAAGGTTAGAGATCATCAACAACAGCAAGCTAGAAAGATGGCTTTGACAGTAGCTTTTCATATTCCTCAGGTCAGGGAGATCATGTTATATTATATTCATTCGCTTATCCATCTAATACTACCTGAGCCCTTGCTCTGTTCTTGCACCGTAACTAAATTCTGCACCTAATCACACAAAACTGAGTCCCATCCCTCATGGAGCTTGGAGTCCATATCAATGGAAAGAGAAGGACCAAATGGATGCTTGAAAAGTAAATGACATATTACAAATTTGCACGCTCCTTTTGCAGAAGAATCATGCTCATATTGTATGTATCATTACTTTTTATCATAAAATGGCCTTCCACATTTATGTCTTGATGGCATAATTTAGCTTATGAGCCCACTGGGAAAATTCCCTAACTTATGCCACCATCAAGTACTTTGTTGTCACTCCAGAACTTACTGGGTGGTGATGACACAGCCCATGAATCCATCTCTGCTCATATTTAGAGAAGGCTGCCTGGGTTTTTAGGACCAAGAGAAATATGAGAGGTGTTTTGAATGTGGATTTTAGGGTTTCTCAATGTGGGAAAAGACAGTCAAATGAAGAACTGAAATTTCAAACAAGGACTGCTGAAAGGAGACTTGTGTACCCTCTACAGAGACTGAATCAATTAGAGTAGCCTCAACTTAAAGCTGAAGCGTGATAGGAACACTATGCCATGAGCCGTTTGCTCTGCTTGGTGATTCAAAGTTTTATGCTTACAGTTTCGTGAAACTCAGAATGAAACCATAGTCAGAACACACAAGGATATTTGCTACTGACAATCCAAATCCAAAAATAGCAAAACAATAATTTCTGGGACATATGATTTCAAAGATGTGCAGAAAAGGGAAAAAAGAACATTATTATACTAACTAGGCATGGTAGGTAGCTCATGCATGTAATCCCAGTGCTTTGTGAAGCCAAAGTAGGAGGATCACTTGAGGCCAGGAGTTCAAGACGAGTCTGGGTAACATAGTGAGATCCTTCAAAAACATTTTTTAAAAATAGCCAGGCATGGTGGCACATATTGGTAGTTCTAGCTACTCAGGAGGCTGAAGCAAGGAGACCACTTGAGCCCAGGAGTTTGAGGCTGCAGTGAGATATGATCATGTCACTGTACTATAGCCTGGGCAACAGGGCAAGACAGTCTCTCTTAAAAAAGAAAAAAAGAACATAGTTATATGGTTTGTGAAATTTGATAAACTTGAATTTACATTTCCATTGTACCACTTACAAGGCATATAACTGAGGCAGATTAATATATTTGAGCCTCATTTTTCTCATCTGTTACAAAATTGGATGAAGAAGAAAATTCTGCTTTATATTATTGTTAAAAGATTTTATGAGGTTGTGAATACCAAGAACATAGCAACAGCTGTTTCAACGTGAGTTTACTCCCCAGCCCTCATTAGAATCTAGTAATTAGAGGCAAGCATGGGTTTTGACTCTACAGCCAGTGATACACACCACAGCAGTATGAGGAATGCTCTCACATGTGCCAGGCACTAAGGATGTAGCTAGAAATGTAGATACAATGCCAAAAACACCTTCCAGTACATGTAATGAAGACTTTAAAAATACACTTGTAATGTCACTTTTATCATTTTTATGGCATTCAATTCAACAAACATTTATTGAATGCCTACCTCATACATATTCATTCGCTAGTTTAGTAGAACGTCAGAGAGCCACTGCACTCTGATGTGAGGTCAGGGGCTGTTGGTTCAAGTCTCTTCTGACACTGAGAAGTTTTCTGTTCCCAACTAGGCAGGGCCAGTTTATTTGACTATTATGCTCCACACAGGTACAACAGAGCTCTATCAACTTTGCGAATTAACAAAAATAGTGCTTTCTATATAATAGGAGACCAGATATTTATTCAATGAAAAAAGAAAGAAGGAAGGGATGAGAGAAGAGAAGACAGGCAAAAAGGGAGAACGAGATGGACAGTCAGTCACTGAGACAAATAGAGGGAAGTCAGAAAGACAGACACAAGGACAGTCATACAGAGGAAAGTTAGACAAAGGGACAGGCAGACAGAAAGACACTGTTATTTGTCCTCATGTTCTCTTCTCTTTGGACCATGACAATTCCTATCTGCTTCACAGGACTACTGAAAGGAACATATTAAAAACAAGGGAAAGCATTAGATTCTAAATGGTTATGAATAGTGTCAATATTAAGTGTCAAGTGAAACAGACAAATCATACTAATATAGAGTACTTGATTTTTAAAAATGTATTTAATTGTGGTACCTCCTGATAATGGGATGTCATTCAGCACTAAAAAGCAATGTGCTATCAGGCCAGGAGCAGTGGCTCACATCTATAATCCCAGCACTTTGGGAGGCTGAGATGGGCAGATCATTTAAGGCCAGGAGTTGGAGACCAGAATGGCCAACATGTTGAAATCCTGTCTCTATTAAAAACACAAAAATTAGCCGGCGTGGTGGTGCCTGCCCATAATCTCAGCTACTCTGGAGGCTGAGGCAGGAAAATCACTTGAACCCGGGAGGCAGAGGTCGCAGTGAGCAGTGACTGTGCCACTGCATACCAGCCTGGGCCACAGAGTGAGGCTCTATCTCAGAAAAAAAAAAAAAAAATTAAAAAAAAAAAAAGAGAAATGTAGCAAGCCATGAAAGACATGGAAGATACTTATATGCATATTACTAAGTGAAAGATGCCAATCTCAAGAGACGAGAGATTGTATAATTCCAATCGTATGACCTCCTAGAAATGGGAAAACTACAGACAGGAGAAACATCAATGGTTGCCAGGGGTTAGGGGTAGGGTGTGGGGCAGATGAACAGGTGGACCACAGAGGATTTGGGGAGCAGTGAAACTGATCTCTATGATACCATAATGGTGAATGTACGACACCCAAAGTGAACCCTAATGTGAACGATAGACTTTGGGTGACAATGCTGTGTCAGCATAGGTCTGTCTATTGTTACAAATTAGACCACACTGGTGTGGGATGTTGACAGTGGGGGAGCTATGCACTGTTCGAGCAGGGGACATATAAGGAATTTGGTACCTTCCACTTAATTTTGCTGTGAACCTAAAACTGCTCTAAAACATAGTATGTATTAAAATAAAATAAATTTATAGAATCTGCACACGGAAGCTAATCAATCTTCACAGAACGCAATCCGGAAAACAGGTCAGATCCGTTCTGAGCTTTGAAGTTGAGCAGCTTGGTTGCTGAAGTGAACAACCCATGTCTCCCCTGGTGACATCAGCTAGTCAATGAGAAGCTGACAGCAACCAAGCTCAACGCCTCTCTTAGAAGTAGAGAGTCTATGATGGTTCTTCCAAGACAAAAACCTCTTTGGCCTCCATTTCCTTACAAACATCTCCAGGGCAAGTTAAAGGTGCCACATAGATAGACTCTGACATGGAATCCAAGCTGCAGCTTCAGAGGGGCCCTAGTGGATAAAGGCCTGGCAGTTACATGACTAGGGTCCAAATGGGGTCTAGAAGAGGAGCTGGGGAGAGGTAATTACTCACCCAAAGTGCTGGGACCGAGAAGGTTTCAATCACCCATGAACAGATCTGAACATTTCAATCATGAAACCTGAACTCTGCCTCCCATATCAGTGAGCATCTTGGCCTCCATCGCACCAACAGCTTTACTGCCGACAGGGCCTCCCTGCGAACAGAGACCATCTCTAACTCAAGACGGCCTTTACTTCTATTCAGCCTTACCTCAAGCAGGGCCTGCGTGACTGCGGATGAACAGGGCAGGGAGCTTCATCTTGTCCAAGGCCCTCTTTCTGGAGGGAAAATGCAGGGACAGCTCCATTAGGTGAGATGATATCTTAACTCTAAGGCAGGCTAGCTGACAAGCATCTGCAGGGCAAGCACTCTACACTGCTTTTCCCACCGTAGGTATGGGCGAATGGTGCTAAGCTCTCCTCTGAACACCCTTGTGACCAAGGGCCGAGTTCACAGGCGGCTTGACCTGGACTGAGACCTGAGCTGGAGTTGAGTGAAGGGATGGGCGGCCCTGCCTCTGTTACAGGCTGTGGGAAAAGAACTCCATGGCTGTGGGCCTCAGTTTCTGCATTCATAATAGAAACGGGCTAGGCCAATTGATTGCCAAGGTTCTTCCTGGCTCTGATTTCAGAAACCACATCTCTACTAAAAATACAAAAAATTATCTGGGCATGGTGGCATGTGCCTGTAGTCCCAGCTGCCCGGGAGGCTGAGGCAGGAGAATTGCTTGAACCTGGGAGGCAGAGGCTGCAGAGAGGCAAGATCGCGCCACTGCGCTCCGGCCCGGGCGACAGAATGAGACTCTGTCTCACAAAAAACAAACAAACAATGACAGCATTTATTTTGCTCACAAATATATCTTTATATCTGTATGTTAGATTCTCCACCTAACCAGGGATCCAACACTAGACACTGACCCATTAGTCCAATGATCTAACCAACAGAAGCCAGCAACCGCAGCTCAGGGCCAGGGAACCCCCGGCAGGAGACTCCGGCATGCCAAACCTCACATGTTCTCTCATTCTAGCCAGGTGAGCAAGAATGCCTTAGATTGCAATCCAAACTGGGACTAAACCCGAAGAGCTTATTCCCTTCTTTCTGTTATTCTAAGACACCTAGAGCAGCCCAGAGCAAGAGCCTTCCCTACACACAGCTGCAGCCCCTATCAAAATGACAGCTGCAAAGGCCAGCAATGAGCAAGGCCCTTCAGGTACCAGCCACCTTTCAGTGAAGGACTCATAATGACAAACACTCCTTGTACTTTGGCAACTTCTTAGCCAAATATCGCAATAATGGCCAGGCTCTAGGCAGTCGACGAGAAAAACCCCAAAATCGCAGGGATACAACTCAGTCTCAGCGGCCTTAAACAGCCCAAGAAAAACAAGTTGTGCTCTTTCTGGGCTCTTGGTATTTACTTTTTCTGACATTGAGTTTCATGATTTCCCTACCCATGGGTAGGAGTGGGCATGGGTAAAACGACAATCCATTTTTCCACATTGATAATGTGTAAGCTAGCTGAGATCTCTAAAGCCTCTACAATCTTTCATTTCTTCTTCCCGCCAGAGCTTACCCAGAAGTTTCTCTTAATTAGAATTTCCTCTGTTTCATTTAGAGTATGATATCCACCCTGGAAACCTGGAAGCAACCCTTTTCAGGCTGGCCTTTGCTCATCAGGGAAGTCTCGCTCACCACAGTCAGTTACCTACATAAGACAGAGCAGCACTCACCTTGGTGGTATAAAATTAAAGGCTAAGTGAAGGAAGCAACAGACTTCAAAAGAAGAGCCATCCCCTCCGCAAAGGAAGGAGATGAGAAGAATCCTCCAGAACAGCCCCCATCGCTTTCCCTTTGTCATTAGTGAGCCCCTGAGGATGGATTCCTGTTTGACGTGGAGTCTGTACTTTTGACAGTCCCTGAACATGACCCCTAAATTGATTTTAAATCCCTCTTCAGAAGAAACTGAAATGATAAAACACACAGCATCTTTTGGAGACCATCTGCCAGAAACCACTTAACAGATGGGGGCTTAAAACTCTGTTAGCCTCCAGCCTGCCAGTCTTTGTTTAAACTTTAAGAGAACTGCAGGTGTTAAATGGGCCCCCAGGATTGCAGACCACTTCGGGGCATAGGTTCTAATGAGGATTCTGTGAGAATTGCTAGACAATTGGATCAGGACAGGCCTGTAAGGCTCCGACCAAGCCCATTTTATGGTTCACATGGAAGTCTTGAGATACGTAAAATCTCCCACCAAAATAAAAAAAAAAATGCTTAGACCATGTTTTCTTTAATTGAAAACTTGCAGAGAAGGCTCTCAGAGAACATTGTGTTTCTGTGCCACTGCATGCAAACTTAGGCCTACAATGTAAAATACCTAAATCTTCCACCTTTTCCTATTTTCATATTAGTTACCTATATGACCTTGGGACTAGCCTTAGAGATTGTTTAATTCAAACTCATCACACACAGGAGGGAACTGGGGCCCACACGGGAGGAGCTACTTACTTAAGACTTCGCAGGATGTTTGTGGAAGAAATAAGATCCCACTATGGTACAGTGTCCTTCCTAATATCTCTGCGACTCTGGGTCCACGGTGTTGGGAGAGACGCTATGGCAGGGGGTGGGCTGGACCAAGACAGAGAAATGTGCTATTCTAGTTGCTGTGTAGCAAACAACTCCAATACTTAGGGCTTAAAACAATGACGGAGGCTGAGCACGGTGGCACTTGCCTGTAATCCCAGCACTTTAGGAGGCCAAGGCAGATGGATCATGAGGTTCGAGACCAGCCTGACCACTATGGTGAAACCCTGTCTCTACTAGAAATACAAAAAAATTAGCTGGGTGTGGTGGCATGCACCTATAGTCCCAGCTGCTTGGGAGGCTGAGGCAGAAGAATTGCTTGAACTCGGGAGGCAGTGAGCCAACTGGCCAAGTCCAGCTGGCCAACAGGGCAAGACTCCATGTCAAAAAAAAAAAAAAAGACAGCATTTATTTTGCTCCCAAATCTTTAGCTTGGGCATTGCTTGGTTGGGCAGCTTGGGGAAGGGCCTGGTTGAGCAGCTGGTCTCTTGTCCACTCTGGCTCAGTTGGGTCATTCAAAGGCTGGGGGCTGGAATCATCTGAAGTCTCATTTAGTCAGATATCTGGTAGGTGATGCAGACTTTTTTTTTATTAACTGACTTTTCTGGGAATTATTTATTTATTTATTTATTTATTTATTTATTTATACAGAGTCTCTCTCTGTCACCCAGGCCAGAGTGCAGTGTTACAATCATGGCTCACGGCAGCCTTGACCTCCTGTGCTGCTGCTGACTCTTGGCTGGGATCTCACCTGGGGCTGTAGCTGGAACATCTGCAAGTGGCCTTTTCATGTGGCTGCTTGGCTTCTTTACAACATGGTCTTACAAGAGGGGTTACTGAGAGAGAGAGCAGATGGAAGCTGTATTCGCTTTTCCAACGCAACCTCAGAACTCATTAGTGTCACTTCCACTGCATTCTGCTCATCAGGTGTGAGTGACCCAGGCAAGCCCATTTTCAAGGAGAAGGGGTTTCGACTCTGTTTGGATGGAAGGAGTGTCAAAGAATTTGTGGACCTGTTTTAAAGCCATCACGTATGCCAAAGATGTCTTTTTCTATCACATTGGTTAGAAAGTGAGGAATAGATTTTCACTGTTTTGAATAAATAGCCCCACAGGAAAGTGTGCTTTACTCTGTGCCTATCATATACTAGGCACAAGATTGAATGTTTTGTTTGGTTATTTCATTTCAGTTTCAATCCTGACAACAGCAGCAGCAACACTCATCTTTTCCCAAAGAGGAAACTGAGACTCAGAGATCATTTAATTTGCCTAAACTCACTCAATTAGGAAGCGGCAAAGGCAGATTGTATCCCAGATCTGTGTTGAAGGCTCATTCTCTTTCCATAAGATAACTTCCTGCAACTTCTTGCCAACTTCCACTGAAGTGGGCAGAAACTATATCCCTGGTGGTACAACACCCCTGAAAATGCTGGGTTCTAGAGAAGTTTGATATAACTGAACCCTCCACCACACACAATAAAACGAGCAAAACCTTCTCTCCCAGTTCCTGGCAAGGTCTACTTCTTGTACAGATGAGAAGAAAGCTGAGGCTCTCAATTTGGTTGGAGTACTCCTGGCGAAATTGTGTCTACCTTATATGTTAATGAAAGGATCAATGGTTCTTTGCCTGACAAGATCTTTTTCATCCTTTGAACCCAGCTTACATATCACCTGCCCAAAAAGTCCTTCCCCGAATACCCCATCAAAGTAGGTTCCCCATACCACCATGTTCCATCAGTGCTCATGGTTCGCCTCCTTCCTGGCACGTATCCCAACCTGTGGGCTTAGTCACTTGCTTATTGTCTGACTGCTACCATCGTGTCTGGCAGAGAGTAGGTGCTAAATATTTGTTGGATGGACAAATGACTGAATGAAGGAATGATCCCAGACTGTGAAAACCTTGAGATCCACAGAGCTTCCACTTTTGACCTCAGGATGCTAGGACCACAGGTCCACACTCTCATGCCCCACTATGGAAAAATTGGGTATAATAACAGCAATCTTGTGAGGCACTTAACTAGGAATCAGGCACTCTTCCATCACTTTATGATTATTATCTCACTATTCCTTACAACAGCCCTGTAACACAGGTATCACAATTATTCCTACTTTCCAGATGAGGAAACTGAGGTTTGGAGAAGATATGTAACTTGCCCTAAGCTAACACCACTGGCAAGAAGCAAAACTAAATGTTCTCACTGAGATCTGTTTGGCTTCACAGCCTGCCTTCTCAGTTATTGGGCAATAGTGCCAACTATGGGTTTTCTTAAAGGTTTGATTTAAAAAAATTAAAAGGTAGCTAGAGATCAATTTTAAATAATTAATTTTTATGGAAAATGAGAATTGCTTACTTGACTCTCTGACAAGTAGTGTTTGGACTAGGTCCATGCATGTTGGTAACAGGTACCCAAATTATAGGAGCAGCACTTGTAGGCCTCTTGAATCTTCAGAATACAAATAGGGAATGGTGCAACAAAGTTTGGCCTTGCTTGAACTCTTTAAATAAGAGTGTGACTCGATCTAAATTATTCTAAGCTCTCAGTTTTCTACCTAGGCATAGGATTTAATGTAGCATGTACCTCTCATGCCACCTCCAGCATCCCTTAGTTGTGGGTTGCGATAGGGTTTAGGTAACTTGGAGAAAGGTTAATGAGAAGCCTGATACTTTATGAGAGTCTCCACAACTCTAGGCCCTTAGTCCAGTTTCGGGGAGAAAGTGCCTATAATTTTTCTTAGTGGCTGTCTTTGAGACATCTGTTACATTCTAACTTTCATGTGTTCTATCAGTCCACTACGTTTGAGTCATAGTCCCAGTGTCTTTTCACCTGGGAGAGAACATTAGAAGGGCAGATGCAAGCCCTTCTACTCGGAACACTTGTGCGGAAACACGGTGAAATAAGCCATGAGGACGTGATGCTGAAAGAAACCACAGTCCCTAATTGAATCTCTTGCAGTCCTGTATTCCTCACAGAATCTCAAGGTTAGAAAGAACTGTAGGAAGCCACAAAGTCCAGGTCCCTTCTCAAAGCCCTTGGCAATGACATCTGGTCTTTCCTTCACCAGTTCCAAGTGTGTGTGTATGTTGAGTGGGGGAGGTAACTCTATTTCATGAGTGGACAGTGCTGACTGATGGAAACCTCCTCAATTATTTTCAGCTTGACCTCTCTCAAACTGTCCTATGGAAAACTAGAAGGAAAACAGTCCATTTCTTCTCCTCTAATCAGTGCTTTATTCACGACAATATGTTCTAACTAGTCTGAAATTTTACAAACTTATCGTTGAAACAGGTGCTCTTAAGAAAGGTCATTTTCATAATCAAATCTAAAAACAAGTTTCAGAAACAATTATCTACAGGTAGGAGACATTAAAAAATAATTGTTGAATGAATGAATGAATGAGTTTACTCACACCAATAAAACTGGAAGTTGCCTTTACTATTGGGTCACCATCAGGATACATCGGTTTTGGAGTGACAGGAGGAGAGTATCTCTTGGACCTCAGAGAGGGGCTGATGTCTCTGTCTCCCAACCCACCCTGTCCTGGGATACAGGTAGAGGCATCAGCTTACACTTTTATTCCCTCAATGTTCAGCACAGAACCTAGCACAAAGTGAATGCCCAACAAATACTCCACAGAATTTCCAGTAATTGAAAGAGCTCCAGAGACCATTTGGCCCAATCATTTTCCTCCCAGAAACATAAAAGAGATCAGTGAAACAAATCAGTAATTTCTTCTAGGTTCCTAGAAAGCCCTCCTACCCTCGACCAAATCCAGAACACCTTTCCATCTGCTTTGCCTAAACTTCCTTTGATGGAAGGCTAGAGCCTGTCATAGCACACATCATCAAGCTTTCCCTTCTAAAGTGACAAGGTCCAAACGAAAGATAAATTACCCTCAACTCACACTAAGGTATAAAGGACAGTTGGCAGACCTTTCTGGAAAGCTATATAAAATTAACTAGCAACCAAAGAATGAGTCATGTGAATCCTAAATATCTGCTTCTCTGAGCTAGGTGGTGGATATCATCTAAACTGATGAGATTGCTTACGTGTCTCCTCTGGGAAAACAAAAAAGCAGTTTGGAAGGGTGGTCAAAACTTCCCTTCTTAAAGGGGTTGCAAAACCCACAACAAGAGATCCACATGGTGCCTTCAATCTGACACTCATTAGGTGGGGCTCAGCCCTCCAGTGCTTTGTAAAGACATCTGTTACCCTGTTAATTACATCCTGGACAAGCTCCAGGATGTCTGAGTCAGGACCCATGGGACACTGGTATTTTTTTAAAAGCCCTTGGTCTACCCTAGAATGACACTTTCCACTCAAGGATGTGTTGACTAAACTATGAATCAGCAGCCCACACATAGCAGGTGCTCCAAGCATATGGCCCATGGCAATGCTTCTCAAATGTTAATGTGTGTATGAATCACCTGGTGATCATATTGGAAATGAAGGTTCTGATTAAGTGTCTGGGGTGGAGCCTAAAATTCTGCATTTCTAACAAGCTCCCAGGTGATGAAGGTGCTGCTGGTTCAAACACCGTACACTGAATAGCAAAGTTATGTCTAAAATTTACTAGGCAAAAGAAGGCCTGAGAAGCATATTGAACAGGCACAATCCCAGGTCACCAACCTCAAAGGTTTTTATTCAGAAAAACTGAAATTGGACCACAGTATATACATATTTAATAGGTACCCCTCAGTGATTCAGCAGAGGTCTCTTTGATGGTACTTTAAGAGATACTAACATATCACTTTCTATTTTCCTTTTTTTTGAGTCACAGTCTCACTCTGTCACCCAGGCTGGAGTGCAGTGGTACAATCTTGGTTCACTGCAACCTCCACCTCCTGGGTTCAAGTGATTCTCATGCCTCGGCCTCCCAAGTAGCTAGGATTACAGTCGTGAGCCACCACGCTCAGCTAATTTTTGTGTTTTTAGTAGAGATGGGTTTTGCTACGTTGGCCATGCTGGTCTTTAACTCCTGACCTCAAGGGATCCACCTGCCTTGGCCTCCCAAAGTAAGAGATACTAACATGTCTCTTGAATGATCATATTCAAGGCGTGTACTCTGGCCTCTTACAGAAGAGAAATACTCACCTAACATCCACGCCCCCTGACCACTTAGGACAGTGACTGTCAAACTCCAAGGCACTTCAAAATCACCTGGAGGGTTTGTTAAAGCTCAAAAAGGTGCCCCAAATCCCCAGGGTTTCTGATTCAGTAGTTCTTGGGTGGGATCCAAGAATTTGCATTGCTAACCAGTTTCCAGGTAATGCTGATATTGATGGTTTGGAGGCCATGCTTTGAGAACCTCTGGTCCAGATGAAAGATAATCTTTTAAAAATCACCAGAGGAGCTTTTCAAACCACACTCATTATGAAATGCTTGGGGACCCCAACCCACGACTTTTACAAACAGCACTTCAGGTGCTAAGCACCCACTGAGAGAACAAATACTCCAAAGAAAAGGCCCCTTAATCCTGAATAGATAATAGTTTTAAACCAATATTCTTAGGGCCCCAGAAAGAGATGTGGGACTGCTGACCAACCAGACCCAGGGGTCTCAGACAGGGAAGTCCTCAGGCCCAAACCCAAGGAAAGGCCTAACAGTTGCTGAGCAGGAAGGAAGCTGCTCCATAGAGAAGTGGGCCCATCCTTCTCAGTCCCCAAAGCAAAGGAGGTCATGGCTTCCCCACAGCCCGCAGCATCTCCAACCCAGTGAGCCCAGCCATTTATTAGTCCACATAAGGCAGCTTCAGTTTAGCAGAACAGCTTATCTATAATATATGGAAACTAGGGTGACATGCGTTCATTGAGATCCTGCCCAAATTCATCAAGACAGAGAGAGGAGAAATGAGTTGAGTCCTCTTGTTTCACGGAATAGGATCACATTCTATTTGGATCTATGGTAATCAGAAGTGCGGTGCTCCTCCCTCAAAACACTCCAGACCCTTGAAAGCAGGTTCATGTCAATATCTCAAGGGCAGCATTAGCCAGGAAGGCCAATGAAGGCTCCCTGCCAGGAAGGAACAGCCTAGAGAAGCATTTCAGGAAAGAGGCAACAGCCAGACAACAGCTGCCCCAGACAGACAGCACATCAGCCGAGGGCGTGATTACATGGGACTTGAGAAGTACAGTTATGCATTGCTTAACGATGGGGATTTGTTCTGAGAAATGCATCATTAGATGATTTCATCACTGTGAACATCACGGAGTGCATTCATACAAACCTAGGTGGTAGCTTACTACACACCTAGACTATATGGTATAGGCTATTGCTCCCAGGCCATAAACCTGTACAGCATGTTACTGCACTGAATACTGTAGGCAACTGTAAAACAATGGCATTTGTGACCTAAACATATCTAAATATAGAAAAGGTACTGAGCTGGGCACAGTGGCTCATGCCTATAATTTCAGTACTTTGGGAGGCCAAGGTAGGAGGATTGCTTGAGCCCAGGAGTTTGAGACCAGCCTGGGCAACATAGTGAGACCCCATTTCTACAACAAATTTAAAAATTATCTGGGTGTGGTGGCACATGTCTGTAGTCCCAGCTACTTGGGAGGCTGAAGTGGGAGGATTGCTTGAGCTCAGGAGTTCCAGGTTACCGTGAGCTATGCTGGTGCCACTGAACTCTAGCCTGGGTGACAGGAACCTTTTTTGAAAGTAAAGCAAAGCAAAGCAGAGAGAGAGAGAGAGAGAGAGAGAGAGAGACAGAGAGAGAAAGAGAGAGAAAGAGAAAGAGAGAGGAGGCCAGGCATGGTGGCTCACATCTATAATCCCAGCACTTTGGGAGGCCAAGGCAGGCATATCACAAGGTCAGGAGTTTGAGACCAGCCTAGCCAGCATGGTGAAACCCCGTCTCTACTAAAAATACAAAAATTAGCAGGGCATGGTGGCATGTTCCTGAGGTCCCAGCTACTAGAGAGGCTGAGGCAGGAGAATCACTTGAACCCAGGAGGCGGAGGTTGCAGTGAGCTGAGATCATGCCCCTGCACTTGCACTCCAGCCTGGGACACAAAGCAAGACTCTGTCTCAAAANAAAAAAAAAAAAAAAAAAAAAAAAAAAAAAAAAAAGGAAAAGGAAGGAAGGGAGAAAGGAAAGGAAGGGAAGGAAGGAAAGGAAGGAAAAAGAAAAGAAAGAAATGTTACAGTAAATATAAAAGGTAACAAATGGTATACCTGTATAGGGCATTTATCATGAATGAAACTTGCCAGGACTGAAAGTTGCTTTGGGCGAGTCAGTAAGGAGTGGTGAGTGAGGGTGAAGGCCTAGGACATTACTGTACCCTCCTGTAGACTTTAGAAACACTGTACACAGAAGCTACACTAAATTTATTTTTAAAAATTAATTTGTGCTGGATGTTATGACGACTATAACTTCTGCATGCGACAGGAATTTTTCAGCTTCCTTATAAGCTTCTGAGACCACTGGCGTATGTGTGGTCCTTCACTGCCTGAAATGTTATGTGGCCCGTGACTAGTTTGATTTGGGTTCTGCCTGCCCCATGGTCTCCGGGATGGGAAAGGCCCCAAGTTGCATGTTTATTGAGTGTGAGCATCTCAGCTTCTTCCTGTAATCCCAAGTAATAGTTGCACTTTCTGCTCGTCTTGCCTTCTGCTGCTCTGAGTTAATGAGTATCACCAGATAACTGGTTTCTGAGGCAGCCTAGGATCCCAATTCTCAGGCTCCTGCTTGTATGAAGCATCATTTTACTGAAACTGAGGGACAGTTCTGAGGCAGTGATCACCTTCCATAAGGTAACATGTTACCAGGCAAAGTAGAAGCAGAGCAAGTGTCCGCTGTGTCTTCATGGTCTAGATTTTTAGAGACAGTTCCCAGCTCAAATATTCTTTTCTCTTGTTCAGCCAACAAGTACTAATTATTGGTGATGAAAATATACAGAAATATTTTCTGTATATTTTGGTTAAATATACTGGTTAAAGATAACTATAAAATAACAACGGCGATAACTGTAGCTAACATTTTTGAGACTCGAGTGGTAGAGGTATTATCCCCATTTTAGAGGTAAGAAAACAGAGACTCAGAAAGCTAAGACAGTAGCACAAAGGTAACATCATCTAATGTGGGCCTGTCCTTCATCAGAGACCTTACCTGTACTCTACAAAGACATTCTGAACCTACAATGGTATAACTTAACGATTTTTTGACTTTATCATGATGCAAAAGCTACGTGCATTCAGACACCAAATTTAAAATGTTGGCCTTTTTTGTCATAAATTGTTTATCTTTATTATTATAAAATAGGCATTGTGTCAGATGAGTTTGCCTAACCGTAAGCTGGTGTAAATGTTCTGAGCACATTCAAGGGAGGCAAGCCTAGGCTATGAGGTTCAGTAGCTTACGTGTATTCAATACATTTTGACTTCTGCTATTTTCAACTTAAGATGGGCTTATCAGGATATAACCTCATGGCAGCTCGAGGAACTTCTGTACCTTGTTACTTTTGCCCTTACATACTGCGCTGACACTGCAGAATAGCCCTGAAGGCAGGAAGAAGGAGAAACAGTCTTGTCATCTGTGCCAGCTCTGCCAAAACTGCTTTTCAAGGAGCAAAAGGACTCACCCAAGACTCAGACACCCAAGACTTGGAACTGGTACGAGAGCCAGGGGTTTGCTGGATCAATGCCTCCACGCCAGCAGCAGCAAAGCAACCCAGTCTTCATACTCAGACCCAGCCCAGGGTCACAGGTCTATCTTCTTCGCTAGTCCCATTCAGCTCATGTCTTCCTGGTCTCCACCCTGCTAATTGTCTACAAACTCAGAAAAGGCCTTTGAATCTAACACAGGTTTGCTCATGGCAGAAACGCACAGAAGGAGGAGAAAATAGGTTGGGAACTTCAGAACGTGCCGTAAAATAGAAACCCCTCCAATGTTCCCAGCACTGAAGCATTCAAATAAAATCACTGGACAATTATTTGCCTGGATCAAGAAAGTAAAGTCATTTTAGGAGCTGCCACTAATCTTAGAAAATAACAAGTGTGATTTGATCCGCGCAAGGAACCACAGTGCTTGAAGATTTCTCCACCAGAGGCTCTGCACTTTTGTGAAGTATTGACAAAGACCTGAGGGTAAGTTACGGGGGGAGTATGACCACTGCGAGCTTTTGCAGAAGTGGTAGGAGCTGGCTAAGATCAATGATTTCCTTGATTGCCTGGCTTCCCCCTCTCTTAAGCCTGGTCTTCGTCTCAATTTCTATTCCTATCGGCCAGAAAAATAAAGATTGTTTACAGAGCTGAAATAACACCTGCTTGGTTTATCTTATTTTAGAAACAATAAAAGCTAGGGAGTTGGAGGGATTAAGGAGGAAAAAAATCAATTGCGTTCTTTCATGTTGGAAACATTAAAAAATAAGTCACCCTGCTACCTGCTCTAAGGCCCAATTTGGCTCTCCATTACCCAGGGCAATTTCCAATCTCATCCTGTAACTTCCCAAGGTTTAAACTCGACTGAACCATAACTGAATGCCCTTGACAGACTCCAGGAAACTTTTTCTGGTCAGTTTTTGACAATTTTAGGGCACAAATCTGATGCTAAACGCACCAAAAGAAATGGAAATGTTTGCTTTGGCATTAGTGCCCAAATACAGTCGGCACCCTGAGTCTGGCTGGATCACTTTGAATGTTTTTTAAATGTTTTACTGTTATTTCACAGCATCTTTGTGAGAAAGGCAAAGAAGATTTACTCCCTCTCCCACTGAGCTTGCATTATACAGATGTGGATGTTGAAAAAAAAAAAAATTAAAACAACAAAAAGAGAGGAATTGGCTGGCCCCAAGCCACAGGGATAATAGATGGTTAAACCGGGTTACAATCCAGGTTTTCTAACTCCTAACGCAGCAGCACTCATTCATGATCACTCTCTGGAACATGCACCTTTGCCAGCCAAAACACAGGACTGACTGGGTTTATCAGATAAGAAAGCCAGGTCCTCAAATCCAGGCCATCCAAGGGTGGCCACAGCAAGCTCAGCAGGATGCAGAATATAGCAGCCTTTCTCCCTGCCTGCATCTCCCTGCAGAAGGAGCTTTGAAGGAGGACAGGGTAGTTTGAAGTGTGACCTCATCATACACTTCATGAACTAGCATACCATAGCCCCTGCTTGCCCTCACTGACTTTAAGCATGACACCAGCCACTCCCTGACTCAGTCTCTTCATCTGTGATAAGGAATACCAAATAATCTAAAGCAGTGTTCCAACATAGGGGACCCCACCTCTACAAGAAATTAAAAAATTAATCAGATGTGGTGGTGCATGTCTGTGGTCCCAGCTACTCAGGAGGCTGAAGTGGAAGGATCGTTTGAGCTTGGGAGCTTGAGGCTGCAGTGAGCCATGATCACACCACCACACTCCAGCCTGGGCAACAGAGCAAGACACTGTATAAAAATAAATAAATTAATAATAATAATAAAGTAGTGCTCAAAACTTCTCTGGGAATGAAGACCTTTTTTTAGGCGAACACATTGATATTTACACCTTACTGATCACTAATATTATTATTTCTCAGAAAAAAAATTCTAAATGAGTTTCTATTTTCCTACCTACAACAGCTTCTAAATCCATTTGACAAACAGTAGTATAGAAGTGTTCAGTACAAAAAAGTCTCTCTGTCTTAGGAGATGCCGGGTGCTACCAAGGGTGTGCAGATGGGAACCTCTTCTAGAAGACCCCTGCCCCAGAGCTAGCAGGAGGCAACATGATTCTGAGTTTGGTTGCCTGTGAAGGAATGTTTATAAAGTTTTTCCAACAGCAGCTTCTCTAAGAGCACCAACTCTGGGAGTGGGGGTCAGTGAGGAGCTGTCTGGGTTTTCTGCAGTGAAATGATTTTATGCAGAAGGGGGCGACCAGCACTGCAGCCAGGGGACCAGCCCTCTTTAGTCAGAAACACCTCAACCCTGCACTCACAGGGACTCATGGACTTGGAGTCCTGCAGGTGAGTGCCCTCTGTGAGGACCTCTGCTGCATCACAAAATGACTTTCCCAGGAAGCTCCAGAGTGTCAAAAAGCCATGCATCCTTGGCTCTGGTTTGAGGAAAATCTCCTGGTTGGTGCTTTGAGAAGGAACCTTAAGGTTTTGAGGGAAGAATTCTCTACGGACCTATTTTACCACAGCACCTCTTTCTGCAGACTATCTCAAGTAACCGGGATTTCAAAGGGCCCAGGATGGAAAATGCTAGCCTCGAGTCTTTCTTCTCTGAATGGATTCTGCCTAGTAGAAGAAAGATGGGTTTGAAGGAGGAGGAATGGGAGACAGGCTCACCATTCCTGGGTCCCCTGCATGTGCCAGGCAACAAGCTGAGCACATTATGTCTCTTCTCGTTCAATTCTCTTGTTTACTTTACAAGGCACATATTAGTTCTCATCTCCCCGTTTTGTTAGTGGGAAGATGGGGATCACAGGGCTTGCCAATGGAAGGACACCCAGGGCTGACTCAAGGCTGTGCTGTTCCCACTGGGCTGTCACCACCAAACAGGGAATGGAATTTTAAAAAAAGGTTCATAGCACCTCAAGCATCTGTGCCGCAGCGCCCATCCATCCATCCGTCTTCAGACCTGTCAGCTCATCCCTTTCTGCCAGTGCTTAAATGAATTGAAAAGAATAATAAACCCAAGTTTTGATAAGTACATGCAAGGAGGCTGCAGCTGGCCCAGATGCCCCTCAGTTGTGCTGATCTAAGCATCAAGCCAGAACACAAAAAGCCCGAGCACTGAGCAGGACTAAGGTTTCTACAGACAGCGGCAAGGAGCCCACCTCCTTGGGCTTCCTGCACTCCTTCATGCTCCAGCATCCTGGGGCGGCCCCACCTCCAGCCTTTGCACATGCAGTTCCCTTGGACTACAGTTCTCTTCTTCCCCCTTTTCACTTGGCTAAATTGGTCTTGCTTCATGGCTCAGCTCAAAAGTCCACTTTCCGGGAGGACCTTCCAGACCTTTTAAATGCTCTCAAGATCCCCAGGACTTCTGACAACTCTTTTCAGATTTTGTACTTTGTCAGTCCTAAGTATCTGTGTTATATCTGCCTTCCCAGCTGGTTTATAAACTCATAAGGGGGCAAGAACCCTATCTGTTCATTCACTATCCTGTCCAGTGTGTAGTCAATCCTCTGTACACTGTACTGATGTCTTTATAACTATTTCCCTGACTCTGAAGCAAGCCCCTTAGCAAAGTACAGTAGGTCATTTACTCATTTATTTATTATTTTTTTTTTTTTTTGAGACAGAGCCTCACTTACTCTGTCACCCAGGCTGGCATGCAGTGGCATAATCTCGGTTCACTGCAACCTCTGCCTCCTGGGTTCAAGTGATTCTCCTGGCTCAGCCTCCCCAGTAGCTGGGATTACAGGTGCGCACCACCACAACTGGCCAATGTTTGTATTTTTAGTAGAGACAGGGTTTCACCATGTTGGCCAGGCTGGTCTCGAACTCTTGGCCTCAAGTGATCCACTCGCCTCAGCCTCTCAAAGTGCTGGGATTAAAGGCATGAGCCACCATGCGTGGCCCACTTATTCTTCAAATATGTGTCAGTCACTGTGCTAGGGATTAGGAACATTACAGAGAACAAGATCAGTAAGAGTCTCAGTCCAGGAAACTGGTACTGCAGTGGGAGAGCAGACCATGAGCAAATAGCACAGATACCCAACAGGGAGAGGTAAATGCTGTGATGATGGAGAAAAGCAGAAAGAGGGCTAGAGAGAAATCAGGAAAGGCCTTTCCAGGAGGTACAGTTAAGCAGGATCCTTTGAGCATTGAGGCAGTGAGCTCTGTAGGATAGTAAGAAGAAACATGTTCCAGACAGAGGGTGCCATGGTAACAAAGCCTTTAAGGCAGGGTCCAGGAATGGCCAGAATATCACATCAGCCACAGTGACATGTGGAAAGTGGGGAACAATGGGAGGGGAAGCCAGAGGGGTATCCTGGCGCAGCTGGTGTAGTAACAGCTGGCACTCCTGGTCTCTTACTAGACGCCACACACTGTTCCTGGTGCCCTAGAAGACACCATCACCCCCATTTTGCAGTTGACAAAGCTGAGGCATGGAAAGGTTAACCACTCACCCAAGTGATGTAAGCGGCAGAGCTGAGATCTGAACCCAGGCCGTCTGGTCCAGAGCTCACACTCTTGCTCTACTCCTCTTTCGTGTCCTGTGAGTAAGATTGCCAAGTAAAACACAAGATGTCTACTTTTATTTGAATTTCAGATAAACAGCAAATCACTTTTTCATGTGAGTATATCCCAAATATTGTGGAAGCATCCTGTTTTTGTTGTTATTATTGTATGTGTAGTGTGTGTGCGTGTGTATGTGTGTGTAATCTGACAATGCCACTAGTAAGCCATAATTAACTTTGAATTTTGTCTAAATGTGGTGGGAATCCTCTAGAGCAGAGGTCAGTAATCCTTTTCTGTAAAGGGTAAGATAGTAAATATTTTATGCCATGTAAGAATGTGGCACATGCAGCCTCCGTGGCACATTCCTGTTTGGTTTGGGTTGCTATTGTGTGTTTATAGCAGCCTTTTGAAAATGTAAGAATCATTCTTAGCTCACACATCACACCAGCTCAGTTTCTGACCCCTGCTCTAAAGGATTCTTAGTAGCCAGACACGATCTCACTTAGGCCTTGATTCTTTTCATGAGGGAAAATGCACCCATTCCCAAGAGATGATATTCATACCTTACCCACATCACCTCTCTCTCTCTCTCTTTTTTTTTTTTTTTTTTTTTTTTTTTTTT